>NC_134484.1:210112339-210114095 GCF_040206685.1 Ascaphus truei | reverse complement strand
CTGACCTTTCTCACTATTCTGCACCTGTACATTAGTCTTTTCCGGACTCTGTCTCGTCATTTGTCTAGCACGATTACCCACAATTGATGACATCGTACTTGTCCTTTTTGTGCACCAAATCTCACTCTTCTTTAAACACTTTCTCGCCAAATGTCCAGACTCATAGCAAAAGTCACATTTCTTTTGTACTCTGCATTTTGCAGCCACGTGACCCTCTTTACCACAGTTGTGACACACCATTCCCACCTCCCCACATCTCTCTTCCAAATGTCCATATTGTTGACAGTTCTTACATCTCTTGGGTTGGCCCCAATATTCCAAAAATCCTTTTTTCCCACCCACCTTGAAAACAGCAGGGGGGTGCATCACTCCCCCTGCACATGCTGGGTACGGTCTAAGACGTACGTGAAATTCCCGCTTGCCATTAAATATCCCATAGCAATTCAAAAGTTCTTCACCATCTCTTACAGTTGCACAATAATGTCTCAAAAACAAGGCTATCTCCTCCTTCTTCACAAAAGGATCATACATGTGCACAATTATGCTTCTTTCCTCCAACAAAAAACTTGGGATAACACTGATCCCCTTCATCCTCTGGTCACTCGCGTTTTTCTTGCATCTCTCATATGCACTGAAGCAGTCCTCCTCCTTGCGGAAGGTCACATCAAAGATTCCCTCTTCCTGGAAGTCCTGCAGACAGTAGACTTGTGCAATCTTCATCTCCACCAGGTCAATCAAGATCTCCTCCACGATATACTGGAGTCTCACCCGGGCTCTCTCCGCCTCAACCACCAGGAATCTGAGGTCTGCTTTCGGGTCTCCATCGCCGCCGTCTTTGTCCTCGTCATCCTGAGCTTCGGTGCGACGCCCTAATAGCAGCAGGGGGGTTAAGCCTATTATGGCGATCCCCCCAGGCAAAGGCGTCGGCCCGTCACTCGCTCTCTCTCCTGCTCACGTGCTTGTCCGCTCCTGACCGCCCCCTGCGCTCAAGCTGTCATGCTCCGTCTGTCCGACCGTCAAGGATCTGGTGCGGCACCCCAAAAGCAGCAAGGGGGTTTAGTCCATCAGGACGATCCCCCAAGGCCAAGGCGCCGGCCCTTCACCATCTCTCTCTCTCTCCTTGTCCGCTCTTGATCACCTCCCGCTACCTGAGATGGCGTACCCCCCTAATAGCAGCATGAGTCTTAAGTCCCTTCCGGAACGATGACTCAAGGCCAAGGGGGCACAGTCTCAGCTACACAGCTGTTTCGACCTTGATGGGTCTCATCAGTGTGGGGTTGATTTTAACTGGGTATGCATGAGAGGCTATGGGATAGGCTATACCATAATACTGTGTTAAGTTATGGTGAGTAAAAAAAGTGACAAAAACCCTCCACAGGAAAGCAAATATGCAAATACAACTGTATTTCATCTGCATGTCTTAGGCAGGTCTGCAACCCCGCCTTTCCCCATCATCACCCAGCATACAGCACTTCCACTGCAGCAAGGGATTCTGGGAAATGACATGCAAATGAGCACACAGTGTCACTTTTTGCCTCAAAAACCATTTTTAACATGGTTTCCCAGAATCCCTTGCTGCAGTGAAAGTGCTGTATGCTGGGTGATGATGGGGAAAGGTGGGGTTGCAGACCTGCCTAAGACATGCAGATGAGCATACAGTTGTATTTGCATATATATACATGTAGAGGTATCAGTACCGTGTTAGCCGAGCTTCAATAATCAAAAAATAAATAGATGATACCGTTCTGTGGCTAAC
>NC_134484.1:210002339-210107339 GCF_040206685.1 Ascaphus truei | reverse complement strand
AAGACGCAGACGACGCCCTTGACGCAGGTGATTAATCTCTCTACCAAGCCTCTCAGTCAGGAACACCTCAGTGTCTTATCAGAGGGCTGACATTTTGCCCTACTAACAATATTACATTTTTGAGAGTATCAAAGATATCCATCTTTTCGCACGCAAGGTATATCTTCACGTCCTCTTTAAACGGAAACAAAGATTACAGAGCATTAATACCCCAGCCGAAAACTTTGACTCCAGAGATTTTGCATTCCTGGAAGTTCTGCATAATTTTGAACAGGAGAATACTAGAATTCCTGGTGAAGGTCCCTTCACACATTTACGTAACAAATCATGCTTTACACCATCGCTACAGACATGTACCAATCTTGACATTTTTACTCAGCTAGTCACTCAAGATCTTATCCATATGACACACAACCCTAAGACCTATCATTTGAGCTTTAAGGAATATCAAGCTCTTAAGGACCTTGAAAAAGACGATACCATTACTATAAAACCATCGGATAAAGGGGGTAACGTGATGGTCCTGGATACTGAGTCATATGTTGATGAATGCCTTTGTCTCCTATCTGATAAACACTACTACAAAGTATTTTCTCAAGATCCGACTGATACTTTTCTGACCGAACTATCCTTGATCCTTTAGAGTGGCGTTGACAAAAAGGTGATTACGAAAAATGAGTCTGATTTTATCCTCATCAAACATCCTCCTGTGGCCACGTTTTATCACCTTCCAATGGTCCACAAAGGCATTAGCCCTCCACCAGGCAGACCAATAGTGTCTGGCGTTGGAAACCTTACATCCAACGCCAGTATCTATTTAGACACTTTTTTACGCCCTTTTGTGGATGCCCTCCCTTCGCACCTCAAAGATACGAAGGCTATCCTTTTGAGATTGGAAGGAATTACCGTGGACAGTAACACCCTGTTGGTGGGTATAGCGGTGGAAAGTCTGTACACAAGCATACCCCATACCTTTGGCTTACAAGCGGTTAAATATTTTCTTCGGGCCAGGGATACGAACACACAAGCACACAACGAGTTCGTGTTACAATTGCTTAACTTTGTCCTTACTAAGAATTTCTTTCTGTTTAGCAAAACGATTTATCATCAAATTCAAGGAACAGCCATGGACACCACATGCGCTCCCACCTATGTCAACCTCTGTCTGGGCTGGTGGGAGGAAACCGTGGTGTTCATGAATGACCATTCCATCTATACAGACCATATAGATCTTCGGTCTCGGTATATTGATGATGTGCTCCTTCTTTGGAATTGCACAGAGAAACTTTTGACAGAGTTTATTAACAAACTTAACACTAACGGACATAACCTGAAATTGACGTATGACGTACAAAAAGAGTGTATCAATTTCCTTTATATTACGATCACGAAACAGGAGGGTGGCAAGTTAGAAACGACAATTTACCGTAAACCCACCGCCACAAATAGTCTTCTGAAGGCGGACAATCACCACCCTAGACAATTGATACATAATATTCCTACAGGTCAATTTCTCAGTTTAAAGAGAAATTGCTCTAGTATGACAGAATTTAAGACCCAGGCCAAAGATCTTACCAAACGCTTTATGGAAAGGGGGTACACAAAATCAGTCATCAAGAAAGCATACCACAGGTCACTTAACACTCCAAGGCCAACTTTGCTTATTGAACATCCTAGATTTGATGATGAAAAGGTACAAACGATGCGCTTTATTGGCACCTTTTGTAGTCAGTGGCAATCTGTCCGCCAGATCTTAAATAAACACTGGCATATCTTACTTCAAGATGATGATTTGTCAAAAATACTACAGACTACACCGAATATGGTTAGCCATAGAGAACGTAATCTTCGTGACCATTTGGTAAGGAGTCATTTCCAGACAAAACCCACACGTACTGTACATGGCTAGGTAACAAACCTTGTGGTACATACACCTGTGGACGCTGTAAGGCCTGTCCATTAATTAAAGTCAGTAAAACGTTCACTGACTCCAAATCACAAACTATCTACACTACCAAAGATTTTATCAACTGTCTTACTACAGGGGTAGTGTATTTAATTCAATGTTCCTGTGGGAAACAATACGTTGGGGAAACCCACAGAGCCTTCAAGGTACGCATCCTGGAACACCTAGGTTCGGTTCGGAATGGACTTGACACGCCGGTTTCCAGGCACATAAATGACATACATCAGGGAGACGCCTCGAATTTACGCTTTATGGGCATTGCGCATATACCCTGGGGCCCAGGCAAGGGAAACTGGGATACAAAATTGCGACAATGCGAATGTAGGTGGATCTATACGTTAAACACACTTACACCTCATGGACTTAAGGAAGGTTTCATTATTTCTTCCTTTCTCTGATTGGGGCTAGAGGGATCCCGGTATATAGGGCCTTGCTATTTACCATCAGCATAGTAGGTTCCGTTTTGACTCTATACTGCTGCGGCCAGCTTTATTCTAACAATTGTAGAAGAACAGAGTTCATCAATAGTGCTCTAAATGACTATGGATAATGGAAATAACAATGTCAATTCGAATATTCTTGATAGAAGATGGCTTGATGCAGGCTATTGATATACAGGTGAGTATTGGGTATGTAGGTGAGCGCTGTGTAGAGGACATATATATTAAAGTCCTAGAGGTGTTGTGAATGAAGAGTGTTAAGCTCCATCACATCACTCCTAATGAGGACAATGTCACACACGCTTGCACCCACCCTAGTGTATACCTCCAAAGTAGAATAAAGGATAAACTCACATGAAAAAAGCCTGTTTTCTTCTTGTTGGTGGCGTGCATCCGGAAAAGTGGTAGATAGGTGGGTATTCTGCTGGAGGCAGTGTGTCAGAGCACAGCCATAAATGATCAGGAAAGCAGCTTGTGGTTAAAAGATATTCTTTATTCGGACATCATGGTGCAGTCAGGGAAATGGAGGGAGCTCTTACGCGTTTCACGCCTCATTGGCGCTTCGTCAGAGAGTGAAAAAGTAATGCTGGGACCCCCTTGATATAGTGCCTCTCATTGCGTTTCAAATTGATCACAGCCGCGGCTCGATTGGCCGGAAGTGATGATACCGAAAGTCAGGAACCGGATGTGACGCGACGGGCTCCATGCTATGGATGGTTGTTTACAAGCCATGCTTGTAGTCATGGAGATCGCAGCGTCATCACTCCGTAGCAATGGGGAAATCTTGTTTACAAACGGGACCCAGCATTATCACCCCACCATACAAAAAACATACATAATCAAAGGTGGTGGTTTTAAAAACAACATCTAAAGCATATAGACTATGCATAAACTGAAGGACTCTTTAGTAAACAGTTTGATATTATCCATAATGTATGGTTGCAATCATATGTTTAAACGTTTTTAAGTGCCTGGTGACATATGTAAATTGTTTATAATGACAAACTTTGAATCTTTGATTCAGGTTGTATAGGCTATATTGCAATCATACATAATGGGTTGATATATCAATAAAAAATATATTGTGCCAATTCTTTGCATGAAAGTATACATTTGGAACAGTTGCATCTGTTCAAAACATCTTATTCCAGATGAGATTGATTTATTAAACAAAGGGTTAAATTTCGCGCCGAATGACAATTTTGATTTGTTTACCACTGTAATTGATGTTCAAAGATTTATTAGGAAATTATTATTAAAGAAATGGTTCAACAATAGATCAGAGACTGCATGCCCCTCGTCCCCGCCTCGGGTTCTCGAGGCCTCTCCTCGGGAGCCACGGGTGGGCGCGACGGGCATGCATTCTTTTGACTTCAATGAGCTCACCATGGTTCAAGATCTTAACGATTTGCTAGCAGAACAAGAAGAAGTAGAATCAGATGACTTTACTACATTCCTCACACATACAAAACATTCAGGGTTAAAAAATAGATCGACCTTTTGTCCAACATACAACAAGGGACCTTACTTAGAGACCTTTGAAAAATTGGTAGAGCGTGACCTGCAGACTTTAGCAAAGGGATATACTTTTTCCAACAAAAAACCTGACAATTTGACTATAGCAGAACGGAACACCCTTTTTCAGCTTAAACATAACAACACGTTAATCATAAAAAACGCTGATAAGGGTGGAGCCGTAGTAGTGATGTCCAAAGACAATTACTACAAAGAATCAATTAGACAACTAAGCGACAGTAACTCTTATTGTAGGTTAGACAAAGACCCATCATTATATCTTGGAGAGCTACAAACACTGATTGACCTTGGCAGAGAGTTGCGGGTATTGTCGATACAAGAATCTCAATACCTATTTAACCGATTTCCCACAGTGCCTATTTTTCACCATCTCCCAAAGATCCACAAGTCCCTGGTGAATCCGCCAAGTAGACCAATAATTTCTAGCATTGGATCTTTGGGAGATGGTGTATCTAGGTACGTGGATGTTTATCTACAACCCCTAGTAGTGGTTCTCCCTTCCTATATCAGAGATTCAACACATCTAATAAATTTGTTACAAGAGATCACTTGGTGTCACAATTATACATGGGTTACACTAGATGTATCATCTCTATACACAATTATTAGTCACAATCTTGGTATCCTAGCTGTCACTCATTTTCTTAATTTATCAAATTTACACACTCCACAAATCACTTTTCTTTTGGATTGCATAATATTTCTATTACAGCACAATTATTTTCTTTTTGACCAGCACTTCTATCTCCAAAAACAGGGCACTGCCATGGGTACTTCCTTTGCACCTTCCTATGCAAACCTCTTTATGGGCTTCTGGGAAAATAAACACATTTTCGGTGACACTAATCCTTTTCGTAAGCACATTATTTTTTACCGTCGTTATATAGACGACCTTATCCTGATATGGGAGGGGGACCACGACATACTGGGAGCTTTCATCAACTATCTGAATGACAACACTTTTAATCTAAAATTCACATCATCAGTAAACATTAATCATATAGACTTTTTGGACATAAGATTATCCATAGATGTGAATTGTACAATTCAAACGAATTTATTTCGTAAAACAAATGCCCGCAACTCCCTGCTAAGGGCAAACAGCAGCCATCCAAGACCTCTACTACGAGGCATACCCAAAGGTCAATATCTCCGACTGAGAAGGCTTTGTTCTACTGAAGAAGCCTTCATACAACAGTCGGAGATACTGAACGAGAGGTTCAGGAACAGAGGATATCAAGAAAAAGATATCCATTCTGCATTTATGCATGCATTGCAATCAAATCGTTTAGAACTGTTAAAAAATACAAAACAGAAGAAAAAAACAATAAAAAACAAGATCACAGAACCTGAATCTGAGACCCTGCTCTTTATCACCACCTTTAGCAATCAGGCCAGTAAGATAAGAAGCATTATAGAAAAACACTGGAGGGTATTACAGCTAGATAGAGGGCTGAAATCAGTCACAAATAATCTACCAAAATTTGTATATAAAAAGGCAAAGACCATAGGATATCATCTATCTCCTAGCTTATTCACTGCAGGACATAAGACATCCCGAGATAGACTCCCAAAAGGCTTCCACAAATGTGGCAAATGTACATACTGTAGATATGCAACACCACTAAGTTCAGTTACTAATAAATACACGTGTCAGAAATACAAACTAAAACAATTTATGACATGTTCTACTAATTATGTTATATACAAACTCAATTGTGCCTGTGGTATGACCTATATTGGGAGGACAATCAGACCTCTAAAAGTGAGAATCTCAGAGCACTTAAGATCAATAAAAAAGGAAGATCCTAACCTACCAGTGTCTAAACACTTCTCAAATTGTCCAAAAGGCTCCAGTGAAACTTTCTCATTCAGTGCATTAGAACATATTCCTAGACACATAAGAGGAGGTAATAGGGAAAATGTACTGAACCAGAGAGAAATGTTCTGGATTTATACCCTCAGGTCTTTGGCACCCGGGGGTATAAATACTGACTGGGAACTCAAGCACTTCTTGTGAAATGTATGTTCATTATTTTTCCAACAATCAATTATTTTATATTGAAAGAAGAACTAGCCTGTTGTATTTAATGTTATGCACATCAAAAACAATGTATATATTCACAACATATCACAAGATTACTTAAAACATCATGGTGTGTATACATTGTTCTTCTCATATTGCCTTTATATCCTCAAAAATAATAGAATGTAATTATAACTAGATGTATAACATATGCTTTATCCATTGTTTAGATATAGCCATCAGTCTTTCACTAATCACCTCGAGTAAATCTGTGCAACTGTTCCAAATGTATACTTTCATGCAAAGAATTGGCACAATATATTTTTTATTGATATATCAACCCATTATGTATGATTGCAATATAGCCTATACAACCTGAATCAAAGATTCAAAGTTTGTCATTATAAACAATTTACATATGTCACCAGGCACTTAAAAACGTTTAAACATATGATTGCAACCATACATTATGGATAATATCAAACTGTTTACTAAAGAGTCCTTCAGTTTATGCATAGTCTATATGCTTTAGATGTTGTTTTTAAAACCACCACCTTTGATTATGTATGTTTTTTGTATGGTGGGGTGATAATGCTGGGTCCCGTTTGTAAACAAGATTTCCCCATTGCTACGGAGTGATGACGCTGCGATCTCCATGACTACAAGCATGGCTTGTAAACAACCATCCATAGCATGGAGCCCGTCGCGTCACATCCGGTTCCTGACTTTCGGTATCATCACTTCCGGCCAATCGAGCCGCGGCTGTGATCAATTTGAAACGCAATGAGAGGAACTATATCAAGGGGGTCCCAGCATTACTTTTTCACTCTCTGACGAAGCGCCAACGAGGCGTGAAACGCGTAAGAGCTCCCTCCATTTCCCTGACTGCACCATGATGTCCGAATAAAGAATATCTTTTAACCACAAGCTGCTTTCCTGATCATTTATGGCTGTGCTCTGACACACTGCCTCCAGCAGAATACCCACTTATTCTAACAATTACCCACAATTTTTCAGGGCTTTTTTCGGCAGCTGCCGAACTTGGCCGCGCGCCAGCCGCATCTTGCGGCCGTGCGCAGCCCATTTCCCCATTCAGCACTAATGCGCTGAACAATGGGAAGCGCCTGCGGCGCCAGAAAAAAAAAAAAAAGCCTGCGTCTGAACGGCTTTTAAGTTACGCGTGGAGGCAGCCGCATTAAATTTAAGCTGGCCGCCACTGTAGGCGGATCCATCAGAATAGTTCACTCCTACACTTTCATACTACCCCATATTCATTTTGCGTCTTCTCGGTTTTGTCGCTTATTGTGCCTGGCAGCCCCTGTGTGTGCTTTATTGTGGATATTATTCTGCACATTTACTATCCCTTTCAGGATTCTTCTATGTGGGGTACATTTATAACATGCCATTTCAATTACTTATTTGGTTATCCTATTTTCCCCCTCCCCCTTTCCCCTTGTCGATTCCCCAGTTTATATGTTGCGATGTTACTTAAGGGTTAACTTATATCCCTACTTCGCTATTGCTCTATACCACTATGATGAGAATTCAGTCCATTCCTCCTTGATTGGGGAGGGTATATTAGGCCACACTTATCATTCTGTTTTACTCCCCCCCCTTGAGAAAGCGCGCTGTGACGCGCGAAACGTACGTCGGGGTAGCGTGACGTCAGCACGTTGACGATCACACAGTGCTGTTTGGAGGCAAGGTTTGCTCCGGTTACTCTCCTGGGCTGCAGCTTTTCACATGCACACATACATTGTATACTTACAGGTTGTATACTCACCTTATTGTATGACCTGTTTTGATCCTGGTTGTGGCCATAAGCATTGCCTTTCTGCCGAAGGCTCTGCATGTTGTTCTCTTGTTTGCACAGCCTTGTGCACAGCTTATATGTGACTGTACACCTGATTACAGCACTATGATTGTTTGTGCTATTTAAGCATTATAACACACTACTTACCTTGCTTGCCTTCATCCAACGCATGGGAATTTTATCTATGCATTTTTATGGTTTTTCATCGGGTTTTAATTAATTATTGGTTTAATAAAACTTTATTATTTTCATGTACTCTAGTGTGACCTTAGCGGTTGACCCCATTTAGGGGTTAGGCTATTTTGGCTTTCATTGAGCTGACACTATTATTGTTAGTGTCACCTATTTAGAGAGCAATTATTGGGGCCTTTTTGTGATCCTCTGTGATCATTGATCTGTGTGTTCGATGATAAGATGGCCACAGATGGTCAAATGTATCAATATTTAATCGAAAATTATGACTTTTATAACTTTTCACCAGATGCTCGTGTGTGGAAGTGTGCAATGAGGAAAAAGTAATGTATCGATCCGTGTTTTTTTTCGTATTGATCCCGCACCCGGAGTTAGAGGAGGGTATTGGTGTGTTGCGTCAGATTTTTCCAGTATCTTTGATCATGGAGACTTCAAAAGGCGAAAGGTCATGGTAAAACAAACTAAGAATCGTCAGTTCCATGCAAGCAACGCGCCAGCGCAAGCGCCAGCTCCGGCTTCCAATAACTGTCCGACCGTCAGTGAAAACCTGGTGACTGGCAACCCTTGCTGTCTGTCCCCGCCTGGATACCTGCAGGCTGAGCAGGATTTCACGTACAGATACGAGCAAGCTTGCATGTACCAAAAAGATTTCCAGCTCCATCAGCTCTCAACTACAGGTGTAGCAGGCCCGCTGTCACCTGTCAACTACGTGTATAATCAAGAGTACGGGACTGGTGGAATTGGCTCGGCGCCAACCGATTGGCAAAGTCTATGATGAGTACGGCTGCCGTATTTTATTCTTTTGTGAAATATCAATATCAATGCACAGTCAAGTGATTCTCTTGTAATTAATCGCTTTGCTTATGGTTATTTAGTTCTATTATTTTAGTAACAATTCGCGAAAATGTAGTCCAGCAATATCATTGGCTGAGCAGCTTCTTCAGTAGATACTGAACAATTGGTGGATAATTAGGTGCATGCGTGTATGTGAAAAAGAGACGCCCCCCGAGAAAATTATTGTTGGGACTGACCGAGGGGACTGTGGGGACTGACTGTGGGAACTTCTTTAGGGGACTGACTAATTTGAACCAATCATTAAAGTAATACTTTTATTTTTCCTCAGAAAAGAAACTTTGTCATCAGGCGGAGAATGGCAAATGGAGAGATTTCGATTAATAATGTCGCTTTTTGTAACGATGCTTGCACATTGCTGAATCTGATTTAAAAATCCACGTACTGGAGACAACAATCTAGTAGCAGTGCCATTTTTATGGATTAGGATAGAATAAATGTGAGCGTTATAGAAAACCTGAAACAGTATGCTGTTGTTTTCATACAGAACAATACTTTTTTACATACTGTACTGTATAATAAACCCCCAAAATAAAAAGTATGCATTTATTCTACATGTATTACAGTACTGTATGTGTATTCTATACCCGTACAGTATGTATTGTTTTAATACTGTTTTGATGTAATGCGCATGCCTACAGTATACAGTACAGTACTGTACAGTATGCCTCATTGAACCTTGTTGAAACGCAAAATTCTTGTGTTTACTACTGTACATTAATTAACCAACCATTACTTACAGTACTGTATGTTCTAGAAACACTGTATTTGTTATAAAAGGAGACACAATTAAACAATTTAAAACAATCAACGTTTTTTTATTGGAGTACAGTAAGTCAAAACATTTACAGGTGTATGGTGTAAGTAAAAACATGTATTTATTAATACAATTTAAAACAATCAACATTTTTTTATTGGAGTACAGTAAGTCAAAACATTCACAGGTGTATGGTATAAGTAAAAACATGTATATATTAATACAATTTAAAACAATCAACATTTTTTGCAGCAAAATGCCATTTATGGAGTCTCTCACGATTCTCATTAAAGGATCTATAATGGAATGATAGCGCTGCAATTTCTCCACAATAGTCTTTCTTAAATTTTCAGGAAGAGCCTTTTTGACGCGACTCCCTTCATTATTGACATTGTGGGCCCACCCGTAGTACAACTCTAAGCTCACGTGGTGCTTGAAAATGTACATGGCATGTTTCTGGGCTATACCACCACTTGCAAACCTATACTTCTCCCTGAGTTGCTGGGACAGGTCACGCAAGATGATGTCGGGCACTGTCTCAATGCAAGCGTGTGGGTGGGATTCTGGGAGCGGATATGCTTCTGGGAGCGGGTATGCTTATGGCAGCGGGCGAGGATAGGTGGTCTGGGAGGATGCTTTCCTCCTGTCTTAGTCACCTTGTCTGTGTTGTCTCCTGGCGTGGTCTTGACGGTGTTGTCATGTCATCCTCGTCAACAGCATACATGAACGCATATTCTTCTGATTGAGGGGGTGCGCTAGGTGATGGAAGGTTGAAGGTCCCATCCACCCCATCCATACCACCCTCCTGCTCCTGCGTCCGACATACAGGGGAAGGAACTCCAAGCAAATTATGTATTCCCGCTATGTCAGTCTCTATCTTCTCCATGCGCTTATCCATCTTCTCCATCTGCTTATCCATATTCTCCATCCATTGATCCATATTTAGCATGGTCTCTTAAGAAGATCTATCTTTACCAGCATAGAGTTCTTAAGGATATCGACACATAACCCATTCAGCATGTGGTCTAACGAGCTGGATCTTGTGCATGGGGTTCTGTGGACATCCGAGTGGATGGGTGCTGGAGCGGGTGAGATAGGGGTTCCCTGGAGAGAAGCGGAAGCATGGAGTGCAGGAGAAGGTGCCCTGGGGGTTCCCTGGAGAGAAGCAGCAGCTTCGTTGAGGAGTGCAGGAGAAGGTGAAATGTGGGTTCCCAGAAGAGCAGCGGCAGCATGGAGTGCAGGAGATGGTGACCTTGGGTTCCCTGGAGAGAAGCGGCAGCGTCATCGGGGAGTGCAGGAGAAGGTGAAATGTGGGTTCCCGGGAGAGCAGCGGCAGCGTCGATAGGTGGCTCCCATATGATTTGCTTTAATGATATATCAGCCAATTTCTTATTGACATAATAAGGCTTCTTAAAAGTCTTAGCCTTTTGAGTCGTCAGAAGGTTTTCTTTATTAGCCTTAGCCTTTCTCTTTGGCCTTGGATTGAAAACGGCTTCTGCCTTTTGCTTTTTCGGCATGGCAGAAGGAAGCAGATTCCTGGATCCGTAGAATCAGGGTTGATCCATGGAAGCAGATGGCAGAATGCAGTATCTGGACAATGACAAGTTCAGATACAGATCATCGAGTGGTAGGCTATGCAATGTGTGTCACCTTTTATGCATGGCAATGAGGTGCAGGTGTTAAAAGTGGATGTACTCTAATGTGACTCATTAAATTATAAATACACCATCCATTTTGTGGATTCACTGCACATTGAATACACATCGACTAAACATCGAATATACATTCTTGTGCTTGTATTTCATTCTACACGCAGCAATGCCTGTTAAAAAGATTTCTAAGGATCTCAGCATGAGAATAAAGGGGACTTACACGAGAGGACAATGAATTTCAGATATTCAATGCTGGTTAAGTACTTCTGGCCTCGTTGTACCAACAGCCACCGTAAGCTATCAGGTAGCTAGATAAGTTAGATGGCTTATTGTTTTTAACAGAACCATTTTCCTAGCAATTATTAGATATACTGTACTGTACAATTTGTTTTTGTGTTGCAACTCCTTCCTCAATTATCATAATTACATTCTTACATTCTTATAATCAATTCTATTTCTACAGTATTTCAAAGTGAGTTGCACCTCTTTCCTTAATTATCAATAACTTCATTATTACTCATTATGACTCACGCACTCACAATCCCCCATTTCAGTACACAGTTTACTTTTTACTGTAAACAGTATGACACACACACATAAAGTACCAGTAATATTATATTATAATTGTTATCGCTGTATATTTATATAAATATATTATATATCTATCTATTATTATTGTTATCGCTGTATATTTATATAAATATATTACTGTATATATATATATACAGTACAGTCCATATTTCCATCCTATTCTGCATCTCATCTTCTTGATGCTGGTCTCTGATACGGATATATTGTGAGTTTTCTGCAGAATGTCTTTGACCCTTGTGGCACTCTTTTCATCATTCACTTCACGTATTTGGTCAACCAGAAGAGTTGTCTCCCTACAATGTAAAGGAAAAACAACAATACGTTACAGTAGGCCACAAGTACAGTATATCATTTATGCGCAGGCCTACAGTATGGCTAAATATATATAATACTGTATACTGTAGTTATATAAATATACAGCAATATAAATAATATATATATATATATATATATATATATATATATATTTATATTGCTGTATATTTATATATATATATATGTATATATATATTGTGACAAACGCCCCTCTTTTGTAGTGCTGACGTCTGTCTGGGTTCTTCCCGACACAGTCTTCTAGGGTTAATTATACAACAAACAGGATCATGCAAAGTATTATGCTGCTTAACTCAGGCTTCTGCCTGCTTTATTTTCATCCAAGTAAGGTACTGCAGCTTTAACATGTGAAGGTTAGAGGTACTCAGATACTTTCATTCAGCAGTTCACATATTTCAGTGTTACCATATTTCCCACACTGTTATTTCAAGAAATAAAACCAAAATCATATAAGCAAAATCCTATCCCTTTCAGGGATCTAACTACACATCAGAATCAGTCTCTCTAACAGCTGCTGGCCAACTAAACTGGTTCCCCAGCTTAAAACAATGCCCTCTCATTTAGGGTCACTTAGATACAGCACAGTCTTTAGCAACAGCAGTAAACATTTGTTTGGTCTTATCTGTTCGTGGTGGGAACTCGGTCCCGTGTCCAGGCAAATCCTCTGGTACTGTGATACTTGGAGGGGCCGTCAACCCCGATACTGGATGCAGGGGAGCAGCGACACCCCCAGCCCCCAGGCTCCAAGGAGAGAGAGAGAGAAATGCAAAACCTCTCTGCTCTAAATACCTGTGCATGTGATTAGAAGAGCAGGTGAGGGAGAACTAGAGCCATGGTAATCTGTGGTCTGGATTTTCCATCCAGCTGCCTGAGTTAATGGGAAGCTGTGGAACGGATCATTTGTAACTATTCCTGCACTTTCTGCTCTAAAATGGGGCAGAAAGCTGCCTAACATCTTTGGACTATGTCACAATATATACAGCAATATAAATAATATATATATATATATATATATATATATATATATATATATATATATATATATATATATATATATATATATATATATTATTTATATTGCTGTATATTTATATATATATATATATATATATTATTTATATTGCTGTATATTTATATAACTACAGTATACAGTATTATATATATTTAGCCATACTGTAGGCCTGCGCATAAATGATGTACTGTACTTGTGGCCTACTGTAACGTATTGTTGTTTTTCCTTTACATTGTAGGGAGACAACTCTTCTGGTTGACCAAATACGTGAAGTGAATGATGAAAAGAGTGCCACAAGGGTCAAAGACATTCTGCAGAAAACTCACAATATATCCGTATCAGAGACCAGCATCAAGAAGATGAGATGCAGAATAGGATGGAAATATGGACGCGTGAGGTTAGTACTTGAAAGTACAGGAGGTAAAAGTGTGGTTTAAGAAACTGTACTGTACCTATTAAATTATTCCTTGTCATTACAGAGCGTACCCTATGATAAGGGACGTCAACAACATCAAGAGAATGGTCCAGGCACAGGCATGGATCGACAATGGCGAAACTTTTCAGGACTGCATCTTTACTAATGAGTCTACTGTATCGCTGGAGAGATTTGCCACCTTTGCATTCCATAAAAAAGGACGCATATCTATGAAGCCGTGTCCAAAACACCCAGTGAAGATGCATGTGTGGGGTGCCATCTCTAGGCATGGACCAGGATGCTTCGTCATCTTTGATGGTAAAATAATGCACAAAGTCACATGCTGTAGCCTTATGCCCTGTACTGTACTACTGTAGTGTGCATTATTTTGAGCACTTTTCTTTTCTTGTTACAGGAATCATGAATAAAGTTTTTTTTCAAGAGAAAATAGTGCCTGAGATTGTGGAATACATCACACGTGATGGCCACCGTTTCTACCAGGACAACGATCCGAAGCACACCACGTCAACTGCGCATATTCTTGCCTGCGTTATCAACTGAGTGAAGATGCCAGCGGAGTAAGTACGGTAACCATGTCTCATTTTTTCCCACTGTTTACTGTGTATCTCTTTAACTAATTCTCCTTTTTCCCCCCTCCAATGACAGATAGCCAGACTTCAATCCTATTGAAATGGTCTGGTATCAGCTGAAGGATCATATCCAAAAAGTGGTGAAACCCTCAAAAAAGGATGAGATGGTGAATGGCATACTTGGTTTTTGGAACAATGTACTCACCGTCGAACGATGTAATATATATATTGACTATATTGCGACTGTGTTGCCCATTGTGATAGAGCGTAATGGGCAAGCATCAGGAAGGTACTGTAGTATGGTACAGTACTGTACTGTAGTATGTTAAGAACAGGCACACCAAGTACAGTATGATACAGGTAAGTATGGCACAGATTGTTTTACAGTATACAGCATGCACTTCAATGCACTAATGTTTTGTTTTCAGAGAGAGCTGCACTACCAATCTTGTTACAAAGTATTTTACAATAGTTATACAGTAGTTATAATGTATAATGAGTTCCAGTATACAGTAGTTTCACATTAGTAACTGCATAGTCCAATATGGAGTAGTTATACTGTACATAATGCCATTATATGCACTTAACTGCGCTCATTTTTTCTTTCTTTTCAGAGAGATCTGCACTAAAAACGGATGGGCGGGGGGAAGGGGGTATCATGTGTAAATTTTGTGAACTTTGTGTATAGTGTATCTACAGTCATGATTTACACAACCCCCCCCCCTCTCTCAATGAACTACAGAATGCAATGTGGCCATGACGAAGAAGAGAAAGACTGAAAATTTGTATTACTGTTTTTATTACTATAAATTTGCATTATTCATGATTATTTGTATTTTTCATTCTTCCATGATTATCCACTGGCCCTTAATTTTCAACTGACAGAAGAACTACAGTATGTGTACAAAAAGAAAAAGACTGTAATTTGTTTTATTCATGATTATTTGTATTTTTTCTTCCTGATAAAATAAAATAAATATTTCTTTACATTCACGATAATCATAATCATTGAAACACCCCCCCCCTTGAAGGGCCAAGAAGGGCTAATCAGATTAACATATTAAATTCGAGAAGGGATTATCACACGTGCGCATGCGTTACCGTAAACAAAGCCTCAAAGATTTTAAAGAATGTCTTCGGGGTTTGGGGGTGGATGAGTAATTCTCATAGTTTGTGAAAGGTGTCGATAAGAAGTTGAAATCCTTGAGCATTGTGTGTGTGCGGGGGGGGGGGGGGAAGCTGTATGATGGATTACCTGTAGTTTAAAGAAATATTTTCAACGGGTCATCATAATGTTTTGATCTTCACACCCCCAAATAAAAATCACAGTATGCCACCCACCTCATAAAGCATGTGCATGACTAGTATAGAATTAAAAAGCTACAGTACTGATTAATGATAAGAATATCAAGAATTGTTATGCAGGCACAGCACATGTCGAGAAACGAAAAATAAATAGCAAAAAAAAAACCTTTATTTTCAGACTTGAACTTCTAATTGAATGGCATGTTATACACGCATGCGCATTAATAATCAACAAGGTCCCACCCAAAGGGAATTACACACAGGCGCAGAAATGTGAGACCAGGATCGCTCGGGAAGAGTACAGCTACAAATCCAACCATTTGAAAATGAAAGGTTTGTGAGAAGTGTCGATAAGAAGTTGAAATCCTTGAGCCTTGTGTGTGTGCGGGGGGGAGGGAGGGGGGGAGCTGTATGATGGATTACCTGTAGTTCAAAGAAATATTTTCAACAGTTCATTATAATGTTTTGATCCCCACACCCCCAAATAAAAATCACAGTATGCCACCCACGTCATAAAGCATGTGCAAGACTAGTGTAGAATTAAAAAGCTACAGTCTGATTGATGATCAGAAAATCAAGAATTGTTATGCAGGCACAGCACATGTCGAGAAACGGAAAAAAATAACAACTTGAACTTGTAATTGAATGGGAAGTTATACATGCATTCGCAGGAATGTGATGAAAGGTTTGGGAAGATTAAAGCCAGAAAGCTATCCATTCCAAGGAATGGTGTGGGAGAAGTGTACTGTAGATAAGAAGTTGAAATACCTTGTGTGTGCGGGGCGAGGGGGTGAGCACTGTATGATGGATTATCAGTTCAAATAAATATTTCCAAAACATTCATCATAATATTTAATGCGACGAAATATGATACTGTAACACACCAATGCGTTTCAACAATGTTCAAATGTTCAAATGAGACATACTGTACTGTACACGCATGCGCATAAAATAAACAGTATGAAAAGAAGTAAAAGTATTGATTACTAAATAATACATATACTGTAGAAATGTGATAATTTTATATTTAAAGAAGACGCAACGTTATATTTTTGTAATACTGTATAGATCTTCAAATTTACAATTACTGCGTGCGCACACACAGACTTGCAGAAAATGTATGGCTCTACTGTAGGTTGAATTGCTATTAGACTTTTAAGACAAAAGCTCGCGAACGCTAAAAATCCGAGCGCTAACATATCAAAAACCGCTCCGAAAAAAAAGAAAAAAGACAGCATCTGGCCGCGGTTATCAGAGCGGCTCGGTTATGGCCGTCTTAGGATAAAGGCGGTCGCAGCTGTATATCTCTCTCATATATACCGACGAGACCACGACTATTTTAAAGCTTGCCTTAAACTAGCCCGGTTACATTCTGGGTATGTGCTGGGTATGTGCTGGGCTTGTTTAAGGGAAGTCTAAGGCATTTCTGCATTGAATAATGACCCATAGGATTAACACTGCAGGGGTCCCTGGCAGTCCCATTAAGTTTGAATGGGACTGCCAGGGACCCCCGCTGTTTATCTGATGGGCCATTAATCAATGCAGAAATGCTGGGGCTAGTTTAAGGCAAGTTTAAGGCATGTATTCAGAATGTACCTGGGTGTACCTGGGTCTTTTTGGCGATTGCCACTGTTTTGTGTTAGAATAGTCGCAGTCTCTGCTGTATGTATATATATATGTGTATATATATATATATATATATATATATACATACAGCAGAGACTGCAACTATATATAAACACCAATATACAGTACAAATAAATGGTTAAGGATTACAGAAAAATGTAGAAATTAAAACATTACATCTCAATCTCCAAACCAGCACATTGCAATTGAAAATGAAACCAGCAGCTCATTTCAAAATAAATAATCTCTCTTGTACCATAAAAAAACATCACCTACACAAATACATATATACCAAATTTCAATGAAACAATTGCATTTTAGTGTGTACATGATGCAATTAATCTGTGCATTATGTAACACTATTCCAAATCAATGTTAAAAATAAAATAAACAATTACCAACAAGATACACAAACGAAGCAAGTAAACATTAACATATTTACCATCAATCAATTAATCTAATAAAAATTCAACTACAATCCAATCAAAATCAATAACACAAATCACTATTCAATTCCTAAAACCAAACCATTGTTAAAACAATTCTACTTCAAAGTAACCACCATCATACAAAATCTAACTACCAAAAATAAACCAATATTAAAAAGCAAGCACCTGAAATAAACTATTGTAAAGACCCTCAAAAATTACAGTTAACTAAATAACAATTACATTACACACCAATTTCTAACCAAAGCTGCAAAATACATTTAAAAACATCAAAACAACATAAATAAACATTTGCAAAACAATCTTTTATTATCCCTGTATGTGTAGCCATATAGATTAGACATTACATACAGGGGCAATGAATGAGCCTAAAAATCAATTACATTACATAAAAAATCACAATACAATACAACTATTCAGTGTACCTGTATGTATGTAGATCCATGAGGACATACATAAATACAGGGCCACTAAATGGACATTGAAAAAAAAATCACATACAAAATAAAAATCAAAAACCTGTAAAATGCAAAAAAAAAAAAATCTTTTGTTTACTTACCATTAGCTGGCCCACTCACCGAATTCCCGGGCAACTGCTTACTTTCGAACAAACAATTCACAGGTAACCATAAAATAATAAACACTTACAATCCAACTGTGTCTTCTTTCTTGTATTTGTAATCCATTTAGTCGGGGGAGGTCTTCATCTGTATTCTTCTTTCTTTTTCCGCTCTCTTCCGGGGTCTTCTTATCTTCTAGCGCCACGCCCTGGTCCTCTTCTTCCTCTAGGAGGTCCATCCTCCACGGCGTCTGGCTTTAAAATGAGATGACATAGGTTTTTATAGGCCTATGACATCACATTTTCATCATATGGTTCCCATGGCCCTAAATAAAATTATGTCGTCATTGAAAGGAAATGACGCCATCCAATCAGAATGGCTGTGCTTCATTTGCATTTAAGATGATGTCATCAAAAGCAAGATGGCCACCTCACATGGTTCGGGAGCCAATCAGAGCATGGGTACAATCTGATTGGCTGAATTACCATGTGACAGACTTTGGATGACGTCACATCCGTTCTCCCCCAGCCTCTGTCACATGGTCTACTTCAGCCTATCAGAGTTGGGATTAAGGGCCTCATGCAGTAAGCACCAAAAAAGCACTCTCGGCAGGGGTTCAATATCGACATGATTTTGGCGATTTGCCCTCGTAGTATTCAGGAAGGGTCGAATCCCTGGCAAATCACTGCAAAAGCAAAACACCGAGTAGCCGGTGGCGAGACAGTCTGTCTGCCGATAACCTGGCGAGACGCCGTCCCGTAACTCTCTCTGCGCAAACAACGGCAAAATAAAAAACATTTCAAAACAATTTTTATTCATAGTGTAGATGTGCAGGAAGTCTCTGGAGCTGAACCGCATTTGTTTCAGGTCCGGGACCCACTGCTTCCCGAGATACAAAAATCTTTATCAGGTGCCGGTATCCCTCTGCATTTAAATGTTGGGTGCCAATGTCGCCACCATCTTTATAGCATTCCATACGCGACGTGCCCGCTATAAAGATGGCGTTGACACTGGCACCGATGCCCCATACCGGGGCCTGTAACTTGGGAAGCAGGGGGTCCCTGAGCCACAAATCAATGCGGTTCAGCTCAGGGGACCCACTCACGCACAATTTTATTAAAATACATTAATGCTGCTTCATTACCATAGCGGATAGTGCTAAGGCAATGAAGGGGTTAAGGCATAATAGCATGTTTATTGGGGACAATTGTCCTCAATAAATATTGCAATAAACAACATACACCCCCTGTGCCCCCAACAAGCCCTATACCACCATTACATATATAACATTTTTGGGATGCACAGCAATGATACTATAGGCCGGCGGTGGCCCTCTGGTGTTCCCTGCAAGCCTGCAGTACCATTTATGTGCACCCCAAAAAAAAGAACAACACATAAATACACCACCCTTAACACACACAGTATAGTAATGTTCAAAATGGATAATAGTGAATTTGCCCATTTTTTTTTTTTTTTTACAACTCTCATTTTTATTTGGTATTACAGAGCGTACATAATATCACCACCTATTGGCATACGTTACGGAATACACAATTTTGTCATCAAAACAGTAACACGTAGACAGGACATGAGACAGACGTAACGAACCACACGTAAACCACATCACTAAGACGGACAGGACAAACTAGACTGGGGTGAGACACAGTAGGGTGGGTGGGGGTGGGGGGCACCTGTAGCTGCTGCATCGGAGCAGAGGAACTGCTTTTTGCTCTGTGCGTACGCTAGAGTGTGTTGTGCATATCACAGTGGTTCTACGTTCTCCGTCGCTATGTCATCATCCCGTCGGGTCTGCTCTGTCCTAGGAGAACACATTTATATATATTAATGCAAAATTGTGGCGGTGTCCACCCCCGGGATGTCTGTTTGGGCCAGCCATGGGGCCCATACGTTTAGAAATTTGTAGCCAGAGTCATTGACCCAACTCGTCAACTGTTCCATCTGGCAGACATGCCAAATTCTGTTCCTGATTTTGGCTATAGTGGGTAATTCCTGTTGTCTCCATACTGCTGCGATCTCACACCTCGTGGCGGTTGCGAAATGTGCAACCAATTTGAGTGTCGCGTTAGACACGTCCTGAGGCCGTCTGCCCACGAGGAACAGCCACGGGTCCAGGGGGACCTCCAAGTTGAGGATTCTTTCTAGCCATTCCCTAATAGATTCCCAAATAGGGACCACGTTCGGGCAAGACCACAGCATATGTTTTAAATCAGCAGTTTCCCCACACTGTTTTGGGCAGAGCGGGGAATAGCCCTTGATAAATTTAGATAATTTCAATGGGGTATGGTACCACCGCATTAGGACTTTATATGCGTTCTCCTTTAACGTGGCACAGATTGAGCTTTTGGTAGCTGCCTGTAATATCTGCTCCCATTCCTCGTCCTCTAATGTCTCCCCTAAATCTGTCTCCCACTGTCGCATGTATTTCAGTCGGGGGGCGTCGGAAGTCTTCGGACAGATTACCTCCCTGTACATCCGAGAAGTTAGTCCTCTTGTGTCTGTCTCTCTGGAACACAGCTGTTCGAAATTGGTTTGTGCTGGGCGAACCGGGAATTTATTATAAAAAGCCCTGACCTGGAGGAATCTAAATAATTCTGTGTTGGGTAGCTTTTTCTCATCCTTAATCATATCGAACGTCTTGATATATTTACTTCCTTCCAGGTCCTTTAATCGTAAGTACCCTGCTTGCGTCCATTTTACAAATTTGTCACCTAACAGCCCTGGAGCAAAATCCGAATTTCCCACCAGGGGGGTCATCAACGACTGTCGTGTGGTCAATTTGGCTTTAAATTTAGATGACTCCCAGACCGCTAGTGAGTTCGCAATTGCACAGAGTGGCATCCCTATTGATTTCTTGCACTGTTTTGGAAGCCAAATCAGATCATGTAGTTTTACTTGCGCGCAGCATTCTGTTTCTAGGGCCACCCATATTCTATTTGCTGTGTTCGAGTGCCACTGGACAATTTGGCATAATTGTGCCGCCTTGTGGTATGCCAACAAGCAAGGTACCGCTAACCCTCCTCTTGTTACTGGTTTTGTCAGTATGTTTTTCGCAATTCGTGGGCTTTTTTTATTCCAAATAAATTGAATAATGTGAGCCTGCATCGTGAGGACCTCAGTCCTAACAAGAGGTATTGGGAGGGCTTGAAACAGATTTAACAATTTAGGCAGCAGGTTCATTTTGACACTGTTGATCCGCCCAAACCATGATATGCCATAACCCGCCCAAACCCTGAGATCTTCATTCAGTTTCTTCATTATTCTGGGGAAATTTGCTTTATATAGTGTGTTGTAGTCCTTTGTGATATATACCCCTAAATATTTGATAGCGGAGGGTTGCCATTTAAAATTGAAGTTGAGCTCTATCAATTTTCGACCGGCTTGGGTAGATTGATGTTGAGCGCTTCCGACTTGGCCTGGTTAATTTTAAACCCCGACACCAAGCTGAAAGTTCCCAAGATCGCAAAGACGTTGGGCAAGGAGGTGAGGGGTTTTGACAGTGTCAAGATTACATCGTCTGCGTATAACGCTACTTTATGTTGCTGCTCCCCTATATCTATCCCTGTTATATCTGGGCTTGCTCTGATATGAGCCGCTAACGGTTCTATGCAGAGGGCAAATATTAACGGTGAAAGTGGGCATCCTTGTCTTGTCCCACTACGGATGTTAAATACCTCAGAGGGGAACCCTTGGTGTCACACCCTTGCAGTGGGACCATTGTAAAGGGCTAGTATTGCCTCTAGGAGGCGCCCCCGAACCCAAACACCCCCAGCGTCTCCCTGAGGAAGGGCCAGTCAATCCTATCAAAGGCCTTTTCGGCGTCCAGACTCAACAACATAGACGGAATACTTTTCTTTTTTGCCAGATCAATCAAATCTACAATCCGTCTAGTATTGTCTGCCGCCTGCCCGCCCTCAATAAAGCCTACTTGATCCGGGTGAATCAGCCCCGGAAGGACAATGCCCACCCTGTTAGCTAGCAATTTTGAGAAGATTTTAATGTCGGAATTGATCAGGGATATTGGCCGGTAGCTCTTTACGTCTGCCGGGTCCTTACCGGGTTTGTGGATCACAGAGATAGACGCCTGGAGCATCTGCGCCGGGAGGGGCTTTCCTGCTAGAATCCCGTTAAATAGGGACAACAAGTGGGGAGCCAGAATCTTGACAAATTTTTTATAATATAAATTTGAAAATCCGTCTGGACCAGGGGCTTTAGTGGGTTTAAGGGACTTCATTACCTCTGTTACTTCCTCAAGGGTGAAGTCGCCCTGGAGTGCCTCCCTATCCTCTCTGCTCAAGGTAGGCAGATTTGCCTCTTTTAGGAATTTGTTCAAAGTTGCTGCGGTCTTTTGTGTGTGGCTGACCTTATCTCCGTCGTATAATGTGGCGTAATAATTCCTAAACACCTCCACTATTTGTCGAGGATCAGAGGTAAGGTCCCCCCCCTGAGATTTGATGGATGCTATTCGAAAATTTGGAAGCATGTTTCGGAGCTTATTGGCCAATAGGGTATCTGGCTTGTTGGCTTTCTCATAGAATCTGCGCTTTGACCACGCCAACTCCTTCTCGGCCTGAGAGGACAGGACCAGGTTAAGTTTAATTTTAGTGTCGCTCAGTTCTTTCCAAACCAATTTATCTGTGTGCGTTTTGTGTTGAGCAGTGAGATGTGCCAATTTCTCCCGTAGCTCTTTTACTTTCGCCTCTTTTGCTCTCTTTCTTTTTCCTGCTATGGACATCAACACCCCCCTCATGGTAGCCTTATGGGCCTCCCAGAGCGTGGATTGAGCCGACACACTGCCTTTGTTGTCCTTAAAATATTATTGGATTCGCTCACCAATCTCTTTTGCAGTTACGGGGCATTTAAGGAGGAGTTCGTTGAGCTTCCAGTTTGCTCCAGGTCTGTTTAAGGCGTCTAATGTGCACCGCAGCTCTACCGGTGCATGGTCGGACCACGAGATTCCATGGATCTTTGTGTGCCCTACCACCGGAACCACTCTATTGGATACCAGGAGGTAATCTATCCGACTGTAACGATTGTGCGGGTGGGAATAAAAGGTATATTCCCGTGCATTAGGATGTTGTTCCTGCCAGATATCAATTAGCTGACAGTCTTGCATCCCCTTATGTATGGTTAGTACGTCCTGTTTGTGGGATGGGTTAGGTCTCGTACATCTGTCCAGGTCAGAGTCTAGTGTGCGGTTAAGATTGCCTGCTATGAAGATATGTCCCTTCGCGACAGTGTGTAATTTATTAAAGAACTGTGTAAAGAATGTAGTGCTCGTCTCGCATGGGGCATAGACTGACGCTAATGTAAGAGGTTGACTTTGTATCATCCCCGTAAGGATGATATAACGACCTTCCGGGTCCGCATATTGTTTATTTATATCTAACGCTAGTTTATTGTGTGCTAAGATAGCCACTCCTCTTTTCTTTGCCTTGTTAGAGGCCAGATAAAAAGTTCTGTAATTTTTGTCTAAATATTTCGGGTGATTGGAGCGTGAAAAGTGGGTTTCTTGTAGAAAAAGTATATCGGCTTTCAGGCGGCTATACTCTTTAAATGCGATTCTACGCTTAAACGGGCTGTTAAACCCTTTGACATTGTGTGTAATCATTATTAGTTCATTACTCATCCTTGTCTGCGGAAGAGGTGTGCTCCATTGGCGAGATCATCTGGGCCGTTCGTTGGTCCGCTTACTCCAACTGCTTCTGGGAATCTGTAGTTCTCCATCTTCCTGTAGTTTGGTGCACTATGGGGGGGGAGATACAAGAAGGGAGGGGGGGAACATCCAGACAGACATAAACAACACATATAAACAGTGGTCTCAGAGCCTCGGTACCAGTACCCTGGCTGTGAGACCAACGCCCTTGGGTATTCAGTGTAGGTGGTCAGGTACTCCCTCCCCTCCCGCCCCTCCCTCACTGGAATCCCCTCCCAAGGGACTTTGCCGGCCATTGGGGTTGATGTCCTTTCCCGCTCCGGCTGTCGGTCCATGCAGGAACAAAAGCAGGCTCGAACCCCGCTATCCGGCCTCCCTCCTATAAAATCTTACAACAATAACTAGCAAACAATGCTTTCCTAGGATCACTCCTTTGCCCTATGTACTCCTCACTACAGTAACCTTCCTCTCCCTTTGTAGTACCTTAACCTCGCACCCCTGCTTGGAGATATTAATCTAGCTCCTGCGTCTCTCTCTGTGGCACGTCCGGGCTTTGCTTGGCCTGGTCCTACGCACCCCTGTCCTTGGCTGATGGGGCCACCGTTTAAAGAGATGAACTGCATCTAATTAGTTGACTGCACTGGAGTCAGGTGTGTTCTGGTTACCTGAGTCCTTTTGATCACTTTCCTATGCTCCCTCACACTTTATCTACCTTCCCACGAGCGTCTTGCCGTCTCCTCTCTATCTTTCTCTTATTTTATCTTTTTCCCTTCCCTTATCTCTCTCCATCACTTCCATAAATCCTTCTCTTACGCTAACATACTCTTACCTTCCAATATATCACATCCCCCTCCTTTCCCCTCAACCTACCTACTCCCCTCTGCTTCTCTTCCCTACTCCTCCCCTCCTTGAACCCCCCTCCACCCCATCTATCTACTGCTCCTCTCCTTCTAATCACTTGCCCTGAACCACCTACTTAAACTACTTACCCCTTCAAATCTCGCCCTATTATCCTTCCCCCTCCTTCCTGCTCACCTCACTTTCCCTCCCCTCCTCTATTTCCCCTCCCCCTGCGCTACTCTTGTCTTCTTTTTCCGCCTCCTCGGCTCTCCGGTCTCTCACCCCTCTACCCCCCTTGGATCCGCAATAACTCAAGTCCACAACAGTATCAATTAATGTTCTCCAGTGCAGTCCCACTCTGCTCCGTTGTCTTCTCCCTTCTGCCTCCTGGCCTGCGTGCCGGTGTCCAGGGTCACAGCTGCTCCCTTCCGCTCGGTGGCCGCTTCCTTGGTCGCAGGCGCCGTTGCTTCTGGCTCTCTGAAATGACGTCACCACCAGGGATTCCTCTGCTCCTCGCCACCTCCAAGATGGCCGCTCCGATTCCCGCCCCTTCCGGTGACGCACTTCCTCCGGCCGCCATCTTGGATCTGCCAACTCACCAGGGTAGATGCATCATCACGGCTTCCCGCTCACCTCGATCCTCCCGCCTTCCTGGTTCTGCGTTCCACGCCGTCTGAGCTGTCCCCGCCATCTTGGGAGCCATGCCACCACCACGAGGTGAGTCCCATAGATTTTTAAAACAGGCGCCCCACGTCCCGGGCATGCGACATCCACCGGCTCAGCTAGGGGGGGGCACGAGGTACATTAGTCCAGGGCAAAGGTGTAGTTCTCCTGCTGTTTCAAACACCGAACTGGCAACTTTATTATAGTTCAAACTGTGGTGGAACATAGAGGTTAAGCATTTCCTCCTTCTTGAGTGGCCCCCTCAGAAGCTGTGCCTCCGACTGTAGTCCAGGATGGTCCCGGGGCCGGCTCTTCCGTCTCGGAGGCCATTGGGATCAGCCGCAGCCCCAGCTTCTTGAGGAACGCCTCACCTTCTCCAGGGGCTTTCATACTGATTGGGCGTCCATTTTTAATCACCATCAGCCCGAAGGGAAATAGCCAACGGTAGCGGATGGCCTTATCCCTGAGGCATTTAGTTATGGGCCACAGCTCTCTTCTCCGGGCTAATGTAATTGGGGCAATGTCCTGGAATACTGCAATTTTGGTGCCCTCAAATTCTCTCAGGGGCGCATTCCATGTGTGCTGCAGCACCGCTTCCCTGGTCTTATAGTGATGGAGCCGCACTATAATGTCCCGCGGTTTTTCTGTTGGTTGTGGCTTTGACCGGAGCTCCCGATGGCATCTATCCATTCCCAGTTTATCTTGCGGGGAATCCGGGCACATATGGGCGAGCCACCACTCTACGAACTCCTCACAGTCTCCCACAGTCTCTGGGACGCCCCGTAGGCGGACATTGTTGCGTCGGTCGCGATTTTCTGCGTCTTCTTGTCTGTCTTTTAATTCGTTAATTTGCGCCTGCAGGTCCGCTGTCTTTTTTGTATTGCGCAGGCCAACCTTGGCGTTAGCATCCACCTTCACTTCTAGCTCCTGCGTTCTTGCTCCCAGGCTCCCTACCTCCTTTCCCAGGGCTCTAATTTCAGCCTGCAACATGGATTTTAAGTCTGTATATAGTCTTTCAAAATCACAGCGTCTTACCGGCAGAAGACCCTGATCCTCCCCTGTATCCCCCTCCTCCTCTGATTCTGATCCAGTGCGGGAGGTGGGTGCCATTGCTGCCGTGGCTCTGCTCGGTTTACCTCCGCCAAAATACTCTGGGAGCCCCTTTTTTTTAGGGGTTTTAGCTATCTTCTTTGACATCCTGGATGTTTAGTTAGTATAAGGTGGTGTTTTTATTTAAGTCTTGCCAGTTTTGTTGTTCGTTTTTTTAGAAAAACAGGGAGTGAGGCACAGAGCTCTCAGTTCAAGCTTCCATGCTCCTTGCTTCCCAGCATGCACCTCGAATTTGCCCATTTTAAATACATAAAGAACAATAAATACATTAAATACCTATTGCACTCACCCATGTCCGGCTGCCACGATGAAGGCCATCCTCATCTTCATCACCGTCCATGCCCCCTCCGATGCTGCAAAACATAAACAGGAATAAAAACATCCAATGTAATGTCCCCTAACCCCTTACTCACCATAGCGCTTATCCACTCAGGAGGCCTACATACCCTCTCCCACTACCCCCCACCCCGTGAGGCCTAACCACCCACACCCAATACCAAGCTGGGAGGCCTACCCACATACCTTTGGGACCAATACCCCATTCCCCCACCCCCAGTACCCACAATAAAAACAATACACAGCCCCACAATAAACATCATTATATTTATTAAATACATAACCGACCCCCTGTGCCCCCCCATAAATACATGATTTATTATTTTACATACAGGTTTAATACCCAAGGCCCACGGGAGTCCCCAGTGGGCCTGACGGGTCACCTCACAGACCTACAGTAGCTCAGCACCTGTTTTCATACAGGGTCTGGAGGGCAGTGGGTGGTCCCCGGCAGGCGTCATGGTCCACCAGGTGGTCTCTGCGGGTCACCGTGAGCCACAATGGGGTCCCCACAGGTAGGCACGCTGCTGTCTGGGGGGCCCCGAGTCAGACCCACAGGTGTCTGAGGGGCCTCGGGTGCTTCACACGAGGGTCTGGGGGCCCTTGGGTGGTCCATACGGGTCCACGGTGCCCCCATAGATGTGGGGCCACCTTTACTTCCCCACGGGTGTTCCCCGAGGACCCGGCAGCCGTTTACCCGTGAGAAGTCCGAGGAGACCTCAGGTGGTCTCCATAGGTCTCCCGCAGACCTGAGGAAACAACCTTGTATGTAAAAATAACTAAACATGTCCTATACATTAAATACATCAATCCCTCCCCCCCCAACACATACAGTACAATAATGTGCAAAATAACTATTATCCAGATAGGGATAATAGATAATTTGCCCTTTATTAAACACATTAACTAGCATAATAAAAGAAATAAAGTTCTCCTGACCTTATCAATATGAAGCCCCCCTCGACAGCAAAATCTGTGTCCTCTGTTGCCAACAAAATACATAGCCAATACAGTGCTATTACATTCTGATATCAATTAACCCCTTAATCACCTTATTGGATAATAACCACAAAGGTAATTAAGTGGTTAACCCACCCTTCACTCATTCATTTGTACAGTGGATTCATCATGCAACTATATATAGATATACATACATATACATACATATATATATAGAAAATATGGTACTAGAGCCAATCAGAGTTGAGATGTATTTCCCATGCTCTGATTGGCTACCGTACCATGTGAGGATGGCCATCTTTCTTTTCATGATGTCGTCTTAAAGGAAATTGAGGCACAGCCATTCTGATTGGCTGGCATCATTGCCTTTAAATGACGTCATCAAAATTAATTTTCCCCCCAAAATGACATGGTTTTTACGGCCCAATCAGGGCCGTGGGAACCATATGACGATAATGTGACGTCACATGCCTATAAAAGCCTATGTCGTCTCCCGTGTGAAGCACCCGAGGCCCCTCAGACACCTGTGGGTCTGACTCGGGGGCCCCCAGACAGCAGCGTGCCTACCCGTGGGGACCCCATTGTGGCTCACGGTGACCCGCGGAGACCACCCGGTGGACCATGACGCCTGGTGGGGACCACCCGGAGCCCTCCAGACCAGGTGCTGGGCTACTGTAGGTCTGTGAGGTGACCCGTCAGGCCCACCAGGGACTCCTGTGGGCCTCAGGTATTATCCCTGTATGTAAAATAATAAGTCATGTATTTATGGGGGGGGCATGGGGGGTGGGTTATGTATTTAATAAATATAATTATGTTTATTGTGGGGCTGTGTATTGTTTTTATTGTGGGTACTGTGGGTGGGGGAAGGGGTATTGGCCCCAAGGGTATGTGGGTAGGCCTCCCTGCAGGGTATTGGGTGAGTGAGGGTGGCTAGGCCTCACGGGGTGGGGGGGTAGTAGGGGAGGGTATGTAGGCCTCCCGAGTGGTGGGTGAGGTTAATAACCACTAAGGTGATTAAGGGGTTAGGGGACATTACATTGGCTGTTTTTATTCTTGTTTATGTTTTGCAGCATCGGAGGGGGCATGGACGGTGATGAAGATGAGGATGCGCTTCATCGTGGCAGCCGGACATGGGTGAGTGCAATGTGTATTTAATGTTTTTATTGTCTTTATGTATTTTAAATGGGCAAATGCACTATTATCCATTTGTGGTTAATAGTAATTGTGCCCATTACTATACTGTATGTGTTAGGGGGGGGGGGGGGTTATTTCTTTATAAGTATGTATGTGTTATAAAATTAATTTGGGGGGGGGCACCGAATTGGTACTGCAGGCCCTCGGGTAACACCCGAGGGCCCCCGCTGGCCTATAGTATCATTGCTGTGCATATATGTACTGTATGTTAGGGGGGTGTAGGGGTTGTTGGTGTAATATATATATATATATATACAGTTAGGTCCGGAAATAATTGGACACTGACACAATTTTCATAATTTTGGCTCTGTACGCCACCACAATGGATTTGAAATTAAACAACCGAGATGCAATAGAAGTGCAGACTTTCAGCTTTAATTCAAGGGGATGAACAAAAATATTGTATGAAACGTTTAGGAATTGCAACCATTTTTATACACAGTCCCCTTATTTCAGGGGCTCAAATGTAATTGGACAAATTAACACAATCATAAATAAAATGTTCATTTTTAATACTTTGTCGAGAATCCTTTGCAGGCAATGACTGTTTGATGTCTGGATTGCATGGACATCACCAAACGCTGGGTTTCTTCCTTTTTGATGCTTTGCCAGGCCTTTACTGCAGCTGTCTTCAGTTGTTGTTTGTTCGTGGGTGTTTCTGCCTTAAGTTTTGTCTTCAGCAAGTGAAATGCATGCTCATTCGGGTTGAGATCAGGTGATTGACTCGGCCATTGCAGAATATTCCACTTTGCCTTAAAAAACTCCTGGGTTGCTTTCGCAGTCTGTTTTGGGTCATTGTCCATCTGTAAAGTGAAGCGCCGTCCAATCAACTCACTGAATTTGGCTGAATCTGAGCAGACAATATATCCTTATACACTTCAGAATTCATCCGGCTGCTTCTGTCTTCTGTCACATCATCAATAAACACTAGTGACCCAGTGCCATTATAAGCCATGCATGCCCATGCCATCACACTGCCTCCACTGTGTTTTACAGATGATGTGGTAAGCTTTGGATCATGAGCCGTTACAAGCCTTCTCCATACTTGTTTCTTCCCATCATTCTGGTAGAGGTTGATCTTAGTTTCATCTGTCCAAAGAATGCTGTTCCAAAACTGGGCTGGCTTTTTTAGATATTGTTTGGCAAAGTCTAATCTGGCCTTTCTATTCTTGAGGCTTATGAATGGTTTGCACCTTGTGGTGAACCCTCTGTATTTGCTCTCGTGAAGTCTTCTCTTTATGGTAAACTTGGATAATGATAAGCCTACCTCCTGGAAAGTGTTCTTCACTTGGCTGGATGTTGTGAAGGGGTTTTTCTTTAAAATGAAAAGGATTCTACAATCATCCACCACTGTTGTCTTCCGTGGACGTCCAGGCCTTTTTGTGTTGCAGAGTCCACTGTGCGTTCTTCTTTTCTCAGAATTTACCAAACTGTTGATTTGGCCACTCCTAATGTTATTGCTATCTCTCTGATGGATTTTCTTTTTTTTGCAGCCTAATGATGCCCTGTTTCACTTGCATTGAGAGCTCCTTTTACCGCATGTTGTGGGTTCATGCAACAGCTTCCAAATGTGAATGCCACACCTGTAATCAACTCAGACCTTTTATCTGCTTAATTGATGCTGAAATAACGAAGGAAAAGCCCACATCTGTCCATGAAACAGCTTTTGAGGCAATTGTCCAATTACTTTTGGTCCCTTGAAAAAGAGGGGGCTACATATTAAAGAGATATAATTCCTAAACCATTCCTCCAATTTGAATGTGAATACCCTCAAATTAAAGCTGAAAGACAGCACTTTAAGCCCATATTCATTATTTAACTGTAACTTTACTGTATTTTGGTACACAGCCAAAATAACAAAACTTGTATCAGTGTCCAATTATTTCCGGACCTAACTGTATATAAATTTATATTTATTTATTTATTTATATATTTATTTAGTGTGGGCTGTTGGGTGTGTATTTTTTTTATTGTGGGTAGCGGGGGTGGGCGAAGTGGGTATTAGCACCAATGGTGGTTGTTTAGGGCTTGCGCGTGGGTAGCGGGAGGGCTTAACCCCTTCATGACCGTAGCGGTATTAACTGCTAAGGTCATGAAGGGGTTAAGTCCACCCGCAACCCCCCCGCAAGCCATAAACAGCCACCAAGGGCCAAATACCCCTTTCACCCACCCCCGCTACCCACAATAAACTTGGCACGGCTGGTTAACCAATTCATTGCCTTAGCGGTTAGCCGCTAAGGTAATGAAGTGGGCTTTAAATGCATTTTTCTGCCTCAGATGCATGCCGGGGGGCTCTGGTGCTGGTATTAATGGGTATCAGCTCTGGAGACCCCCGGCATCAATCCCAGCCAGGAAAAAGGCCTGATTTTTTCTAAGTGTCGACCTTGCCGATGCTTCTCCCCCAGCAACTTGCCAACTTTTGTTGGCGGGCTGGATTGGCTTCAAAATCTCAATTCTAGAGTGCCGATCAGCAGCGAAAAGCTGATCGGGTCTACTAGAATTGAGCGCATTTCAGAAAGTGCCGATAAGTCCCGAAAAGTGGCTTATCGGCACCCTGCTGCCGAAAAGTTTTTTTCGGGAAAAAAAAATGCCGATTTAGGGTGCTTTTCGGCGCTTACTGAATCTGAAAGGCAATTTTGGCGAGAAAATTGTGAAAAAAGCATTTACGGCGCTTTCTGCATGAGGCCCTAAGTTCCCATGCTCTGATTGGCTCCCGTTCCATGTGAGGGCGGCCATCTTGCTTTTGATGACGTCATCTTAAAGGCAAATGAAGCACAGCCTTTCTGATTGGCTGGCGTAATCTCCTTTCAATGACGTTGTTGCGGCGCTCTGATGCGGACAGATGCGTTTTTTTTTTGGTCCGGAGTGAATTGCGTTATTTTAGCGCTAGTAATATTAGCATTTTATTATCGCTGTCTGTAATACTGCAATACTGTCTAAAAACTCAGGGGGGCATTCACGAGCTGTTGTCTTGGAAGTCTAATACTTTAGCAGTTCAACCTACGTCAGTACACAGTCTGCGTGTGCGCGTGCAGTAATTGTAAATTTGCGTATTTATACATGCATTTGCAGTGCTGTATGTCTCATTTGAAAATTGTTGAAATGCATAGGCGTGTACAGTACTGTAACAATATCACATTTCGACATATACAGCGCTCTCCCCTCGCTCGCCCCCACACAAACACAGGATAATGTACTGCACTGCAGGGTATTTCAACTTCTTATCTTCTCTACAGTGCAGTACACCTCTCCCACACCATTCCTTTGAATGTGTGTCTTTCTGGTTTCAATCACATACCTGCTTGACAGCTGATGATTACTGCGCATGCGTCTGAAAGTTCACCACTGCTCCACAAACCTGCAAAAACCATCTTGATATTGCGATTTTCAATCTGTGCTGTAGCTTTTGACTGCGACCCTGTGTGTTTGACTGCACATGGTTGATTTGTATGCTTTTTATGTACTGTATTTAGGGGTGTAAGGATTATATAATTATGATGAACTACCTTTTGAAATTATGTCATTTCTTTGAACTGCTGCACAGCTAATCCTTCATGCAGCTGTACCCTGTACACCCCTCCTCCACACACACACACATGGCTCGCTCAAGGATTTGAAACTCTTATCGACAGACACCTCTACAGAGTCATTCATTTTCTGAAGCTTGCCTTTGTGTTTTTAATCTGTCCCTAGCCGAGCGTCACCTCACTGCACCTGCGTGTAATCCTCTTTGAGATGGGAACTAGCTGATTATTACTACACATGACTCACCCAACCCCCCCCCAACCCTTTGAGGCTTTGTTTACGGTAACGGTTTGGAAAATCCCTTCTCGAATTTGATATGTAAATCTGATTTGCACAGCACTGTGAGAATTGAGAGTTAAAAAAATCATTAACTGATTCATGTTGTTTTGTCATTCTTTCTTTTTCTTTGGCGTACTGTAGGTGTGGGGGGGAGGGTTGTTGTCAATGATTATGATTACCATGAATGTAAATAAATATTTATTTTATTTTATCAGGAACAAAAAAAACAAATATAAAAATAATCAAGAATAATACATAATGCAGTCTTTATTAAGTTCTTCTGTCAAATGGAAATTGAGTGCCGGTGGATAATCATGAATAATGCACATTGATAATAATATTAATTAATAATATATAATATATAATAATATGTATATATAGTAATATAATTTTTTCCATCTTTATCTTTTTCCTCATTCTGTGTACAGTACAGTAGTTCATTGAGAGAGGAGAGGTTTTGTGTACATCATTAGTGCAGTTTAGATACTGTACACTTAACTGTACAAACAGTTCACAGACTTTACACGATTATCCCCCCCCCCCCCCCCCTCTTTCTCAGGCCATACTTTTTTTCTGAAAAGACAAGAAAACAAAAAATTGGTGCAGTTATGTGCATACTGTATGTTGGCATTGTGTGCTGTGTAGTACTGTCAAACTACTCTATACTGGAACTACTGTATACTGTGACTACTGTTAAATAATTTGTAACCAGATGTCAGGTGCTGCTCTCTCTGGAAAGAAAAAAATTGAGCACATACTGTAGGTGCATACTGTATTATGGCATTGTGTACTGTATAGCTACTCCATATTGGACTACAGTATGCAGTTAGTACTGTCAAACTAGTCTATACTGGAACTACTGTATACTCTGACTACTAGGAAAGAAAAAATCTGTGCCATACTTACCTGTTTCATACTGTACTTACAATACTACAGTACAGTTCTATACCACACTACTGCTGCGGCACAGTTTATTCGAGCATTTGCCCGTTCTGTGCCGCAGCAGTAGCCTGGCGCGCGCCCGAGTGTGACGGGCGCGCGCCGAAGCAGCGGAAGAGCGCCCTCCGATCGGGGCGCTCTCCCTCCCGCTGCCGGGTCCGCCGGGTCCCCCGGAACCCCCTGCCGCTGTCCCGCGATCGCGGGACACCAGGGCTCCCTCGGGGAGCCCCTGGACGTGCGTGCAGGGGGCGCACGCTCCCGAAGACGCGTGACCGCGCGTCTATGACGCGCGGCACGCCGAGGGGCGGCCACTAGCAAGCCGGGAAATCTCCCGGCTTGCGGATCTGGCCGCAGTGCAATTAAATGTGTCGCCAGTGTACCTTCCTGATGCTTGCCCATTACGCGCGATCACAATGGGCAACAAAGTCGCAATATGGTCAATATATTTATTGCATCGTTCCACGGTGAGTACATCGTTCCAAAAACTCAGTATGCCTTGCGCCAACTCATCCTTTTTGGAGGGTTTCATGACTATTCGGATATGGTCCTTCAGCTGATACCAGACCATTTCGATCGGACTGAAGTCTGGCGATCTGTCATTGGAGGGGGAAAAAAAGGACAATTAGTTTAAGAGATACAGTACACAGTACAAACAGTGGGAGAAAATGAGACACGGTTACTGCACTTACTCCGCTGGCGTCTTCACCCAGTTGATAACGCGCTCAAGGATATGCGCTGTTGACGCAGTGTGCTTCGGATCGTTGTCCTGGTAAAAACGGTGACCATCCGGGAACTCACGTGTGATGTATTCCACAATCTCAGGCACAATTTTGTCTTGGAAGAAAGCTTTATTCATGATTCCTATAACAAGAAAAGAAAAGTGCTCAAAAAACTGCACACTAGTACAGTACAGTGCCTAAGGCAAAACCGTCTGACATACATTTTACTGTACCTTCAAAGATGACGATGCATCCTGGTCCACGCCTAGAGATGGCACCCCACACATGCATCTTCACTGGGTGTTTCGGACGCGGCTTCATAGATATGTGACCTTTTTTGTGGAATGCAAAGGTGGCAAATCTCTCCAACGAAACAGTAGACTCGTCAGTGAAGATGCAATCCTGGAAAGTTTCTCCACTGTCGATCCATGCCTGGGCCTGGACCACTCTCTTGATTTTGTTAACGTCCCTTATCATGGGGTATGCTCTGTAATGACAAGGAATAAATAATTTTAGAGGTACAGTACAGTTTCTTAAACAACACTTTTACATCCTGTACTGTCCAGTACTAACCTCACACGTCCATATTTCCATCCAATTCTGCGTCTCACCTTCTTTATGCTGGTCTCGGATACAGTGAGATTGTGATTTTCCTGCAGAGTGTATTTGACCCTTAATGCACTCTTCTCATCATTCTCCTCACTTATTTTGTCGACCAGAAGAGTTGTCTCCCTACAATGTACAGAAAAACAACAATCCAGTAAGTTACAGTGCAGTAGGCCACAGCACAGCACATCATTTGCAGTAAAAATAGTATACAATGAGATAGATCTACACAATATATTGTTCTATTAATATGCAGCAATATAAACAATATATATACTGTTGTTATAAAAATATACCGAAATACCTATAAAGTTAGATAGATCTACACAAAATATTGTTCTATTAATATGCAAAAGGGAAAGGATGCCTACCGCTCTCCGACTATAGAAAGGTAAATGTGTGTATGTATAAAAAATAGGGTGCATACGGGAATAAAGTATACCAAAGTACGGGAAAAGGTCACAGATGTGGCCTAAAAGAGTCCTATTTGCACTCACTTTTTCCAGAATGATCGGCTAGGAAAGATTCAATCCTTGGGGTTTCCCCCATAGCCATACATTAAAATATTTAAAACAAATTTATTAAACACATCTATCACACAATAAACAAAATGATAAGACAACCACTATGTGGCTAAAACAGTAAAGGGGAAAGGGCGGGGCTAGCAGCGGGGGGTGGGGAGAAAGGGGTCTAGGTATATTTACCAGGGCAGTGAAAGACCTAATATGTCTAATAAATAAACCAGGATACTGTCTCCAAAATTTTAAGGTATATCTCTTACTCATGCATAGTTAGTACATTCCTCCTTGGATGTTAGTGGATACTTCGTTTATCTCCTTAGTATTCTGTTATAGCGTATATTACCGCGTAAGTAGTTTACACTGCATGTGTAGTCAATACCTTTAATGTTTCAAGTATTAGTATACCTATTCATGCCCAAATCATATATAGCTTGGCTACGTGTAATCACAATAAATTCACCGACTACACATCGTTATTTCTACACATGAGATTCTCACAGTCCAATGGCGTCAATGTCACTTATATACACATAATTAGTGCTCAGTTACACCCACGATATATTATCTAGTTTGTACTGATAATGCCATTATACACGATATACTTGTTCAGCTTCTGCTATACAGCTGATGGAGACATACAACCTGGTTTTAACGAGCTGTTTAGGACGACAGTCTCGCACCGCTCGTTACCCACGTTCCCATCGACGTCATCACGTACCACGTACCGACATACGTTTCGCGCCGCTGGCACTTCGTCAGGGTTATGGGAGTGGTTATGAAGATCATGCCCCTTCCTACTTATGCGGAAGATCGGAAGCGGGACATTCCGCAGTGACCTATCCACGCACCGTAGGTAAAGGTAAATGCGTGTGTCAGTTTAACGAATTCGGGCTATTTTTATATTATATGTGCCACACAATGTCTACCTATGTATTTTCATGTCGCAACATGCAACCTTATGGGGTAGAAATGAGAATCTTAATGATCTCATAGTTACAGGAATGGTTTAGGCACCGTCTGTAAGCGTCATAGAATGAAGTTGTTAGTGTAGAGTATGCTTTGAATCCGGATGTTAATAAGGTTACAGGCGCTATAAAGATGGTTGCGTCAAAAATCATATGTTACCCACATTTAGTATAGATGAGTAATTCCATCATCACGGGTACATAAATCTCATCATATATCTACCTCCTATTCTATATGTCTTTATGTTCAACAAATATATTTTTACACACTTGTAGAACATACCTATTCTTGTCAGTGTTGTAGGAGTGTGAGAATAATTAAATGACCGCCTCTAGCAGTCAATACGGTCATGGGGAGTTAAAGACTCCACAATATACCAAATACCCCTGATATATCCCATTTAATATATAATCCTTTTTATGAAATTAATAGAGGATAATGACCTATATAGTGATATTGGTGCAACCATCTGTATATGTCGTATTTAGGGAGGTCAGACAAAAACGAGGGGTGTGTTTTCCACTGTTCATCACGGGGTGGCGGTCTACAAGAATGATGAATAAATATATCCTTCATTCATGCCATTGGGCTGTAGCGTCCGCAGCGTGAATATCCATTGGCACTCACGCTGCATCAGACACTTATCCCAATTGCCCTTTCGGGGGCCACAAGGTATATGTTCAATCCCACAAAATGTGAGGAATTGTGGGTCACCGGTATGTTGGTTGTGGATGTGACGTGCGACAGGGGTGTCTTGGGCATTTCTTATAGAGCCCAGATGCTCAAGAACCCTCACCTTGAGGGCTCTATGAGTTTTGCCCACATATCGCACGCCACATCTACAGGTGATAAGATACACTACACCCACTGATAGGCAGTTGATAAAGTCCTTTATGTCATGATGTTTATTGGGTGGGTTTGGGATTGTCTTAGTGGCTTTCATGAAGGGACAAGCCCTACACAGGCCACAAGGGTATGAACCAACAGGTTTCCTATCCCCCAACCAAGTTCTTTGTTTCTTTTCTTTAAAGTGACTATGTACCAATCTGTCTTTCAGGGTTCTGGCCCTCCTGCAGGTCATCGTCGGTGACTCCTTTAGCACCTGCCTCAAATCGGAATCGTTTCGTAAGATGTGCCAATGCTTGGTGAAGATGCTCCTTAGTTCATGCCATTGGTTATTGAAAGTACCAATATAACGTATAGTTTTCTCATTATGTATTGCTATATTCTGTCTGTCGACTAGAAGTTGTGCTCGTGGTGTTTCTTTGGCCCTCCTATAAGCGTTATGTACAGCCTTCTTAGAATAACCTCGTGTAGTAAATCTCACACTCATATCTCCTGCCTGTTTGTTAAATTCGTCTAGTGTTGAACAATTTCTGCGCAACCTTAGGAATTGGCCCGTAGGGATATTTTTTATTATGTGTTGAGGGTGATGGCTGTCTGCGCGCAAGAGACTATTGGTTGCAGTTTCTTTCCTATAGATGGTAGTTGACAATTTACCATCTAGTTGTTTAGAAATGGTCAGATCAAGAAAGTTTAGAGTGATGTCACTCACTTCGAAGGTAAGTTTCAGGTTATGATCATTTCGGTTCAGTACACTGATAAATTGATTCAGAAGGGGTTTGGGGCCTTTCCACAGGAGGATTATATCGTCTATGTAGCGCCCCCACCATTTCACATACATGGTGTATTCTTCCAGGGCCTTGCTGCGTTCAAGAATAGGTATGTTCTACAAGTGTGTAAAAATATATATGTTAATATATATGTTGAACATAAAGACATATAGAATAGGAGGTATATATATAATGAGATTTATGTACCCGTGATGATGGAATTACTCATCTATACTAAATGTGGGTAACATATGATTTTTGATGCAACCATCTTTATAGCGCCTGTAACCTTATTAACATCCGGATTCAAAGCATCCTCTACACTAACAACTTCATTCTATGACGCTTACAGATGGTGCCTAAACCATTCCTGTAACTATGAAATCATTAAGATTCTCATTTCTACCCCATAAGGTTGCATGTTGCGACATGAAAATACATAGGTAGACATTGTGTGGCACATATAATATAAAAATAGCCCTAATTGGTTAAACTGACACACGCGTTTACCTTTACCTTTACTTACTGTGCGTGGATAGGTCACTGCAGAATGTCCCACCTCTGATCTTCCGCATAAGTAGGAAGGGGCATGATCTCCATAACCACTCCCATAACCCTGACGAAGCACCAGCGGCGCGAAACGTACGTCGGTACGTGGTACGTGATGATGTCGATTCTGTGACGTCATCAGGGCGCGCGGGAACGTGGGTAACGAGTTGTGCGAGACTGTTGTCCTAAACAGCTCGTTAAAACCAGGTTGTATGTCTCCATCAGCTCTATAGCAGAAGCTGAACCAGTATATCGTTTATAATGGCATTATCAGTACAAACTAGATAATATATCGTGGGTGTAACTGAGCACTAATTATGTGTATATAAGTGACATTGACACCATTGGACTGTGAGAATCTCATGTGTAGAAATAACGATGTGTAGTCGGTGAATTTATTGTGATCACATGTAGCCAAGCTATATACAATTTGGGCATGAATAGGTATATTAATACTTGAAACATTAAAGGTATTGACTACGCATGCAGTGTAAACTACTTACAGTGGCGACACACTTTATCCTCATGTGGCTAGAGCCGCAACCCGGGAGGTTTCCCGGCTTTCTCGTTTTTTTCCCTCGGCGTGCCGCGCGTCATCGATGCGCGGTCAAGCTTCATCGGGAGCGTGCGCGCACGGCGTGAGTGCCCAGGGCTCCCCGAAGGGAGCCCTGGTGTCCCGAGATGTGGGGGATAGCGGTGGGGGGCTCCGGGGGACCCGGTGGACCCGGAGAGGGGAGGGGGGTGCCTCGATCGAAGGACCGATCTTCTGAGGCTCCGGCGCGCGCACGGGACACCTCGGCATGCGCCCGGTATCTGTCGCGGCCGAGACCAGGCAAATGTAAGAATAAACTTTGTCGGTACAGTACGTGGTAATATACGCTATAACAGAATACTAAGGAGATAAACGAAGTATCCACTAACATCCAAGGAGGAATGTACTAACTATGCATGAGTAGGAGATATACTTTAAAATTTTGGAGACAGTATCCTGGTTTATTTATTAGACATATTACTGTAGGTCTTTCACTGCCCTGGTAAATATACCTAGACCCCTTTCTCCCCACCCACCGCTGCTAGCTCCCCCCTCCCCCTTTCCCCTTTACTGTTTTAGCCACATAGTGGTTGTCTTATCATTTTGTTTATTGTGTGATAGATGTGTTTAATAAATTTGTTTTAAATATTTTAATGTATGGCTATGGGGGAAACCCCAAGGATTGAATCTTTCCTAGCCGATCATTCTGGAAATAGTGAGTGCAAATAGGACTCTTTTAGGCCACATCTGTGACATTTTCCCGTACTTTGGTAATCTATTAATATGCAGCAATTTAAACATTATATATATACTGTTGCTATAAAAATATAACGAAATTCCTATCAAATTAGATAGATCTACACAATATATTGTTCTATTAATATGCAGCAATATAAACAATATATATATATATATACTGTTGTTATAAAAATATACCGAAAAACCTATAAAATTAGATAGATCTACACAATATATTGTTCTATTAATATGCAGCAATATAAACAATATATATACTGTTATAAAAATATTCCGAAATACCTATAAAATTAGATAGATCTCACAATACAGAATATTGATCTATTAATATGCAGCAATATAAACAATGATAGATATACTGTATTATATAGTTATATAAATATACTTACGCGTTAGTTACCGTTGGTGTCCTCGTTTGTTGTTTGTTTTTTCCGTGTGCATGATAGCACACGGTGGTTGATGGCACAACGAGGCCAGAAGCAGCTAACCAGCGTTTATATCTGCAATTCGGTGTCCGCTCGTGTACATCTCCTTAATTCTCATGCTGAGATCCTTTGAAATCTTTTTAACAGGCATTGCTGCGAGTAGAAAGAAATACAAACACAAGAAAGTATATTCGATGTTTAGTCGATGTGTATTCGATGTGCAGTGAATCCACAAAATGGATGGTGTATTTATACGTTAATGACTCACATTAGAGTACACCCACTTTCAACACCTGTACCTCGTCACCATGCATAAAATGTTACACACTTTGCATAGCCCACCACTCGATGATCTTTAGCTGAACTTGCCCTTGTCCAGATACTGCATTGTGCCATCTGCTTCCATGGATCAACCCCGATTCTACGGACGCAGGAACCCACTCGCCTCTGCCGTGCCTGTGCCTGTCATGAGAAAAAGCGAAAGGCGGCGGTGGCGACAGCCGTTTCCAAGCCAAGGCCAAAGCGACAGGCTAAGGCTAATAAAGAAAACCTTCTGCTGACCCCAAAGGCTAAGGGTTTTAAAACACGTAAGTCTTATTATGTCAGGAAGAACTTTGGTGATGTACACACAACGCAAAACAAATGGCAGCCAATCCATTGAAACCGCAGGCCACTTCTTTGTTTATGCTTCGACGACTCTGCCGCCGCTCTCCCGGAAATCTACAGCTCATCTTCTCCACTACTCATCCACGACGCTGCCGTCGTTCTCCCGGAAACCCACAGGCCATCTTCGCCACTGCTCTTCGACGACGCTGCCGCTGGTGCCCCTGAAATCCACGGGTCACTTTCTCCATTATGCTTAGACTACTCTGCCGCTTCTCGCCCGGAAATTCACATGTCACTTTCTCTATCCCTCTTTGACGACGCTGCCTCTTCTCCTCTCCCGGAAATCCACAGGTCACCTCCTCCACCCTTCTTCGGCGACGCTGCCGCTTCTCTCCATGGAACCCCCATCTCATCCTCCGTAGCACCCATCCACCCAGATGTCCACAGCACGCCATGCACAAGAACCAACTCGTTAGACCGCATGCTGAATGGGATAAGTGTGGATATCCCTGGGAACTCTATTGTGCTGGCAAAGATAGATCTGCTTCTGGAGACCATGATAAATATGGATCAATGGATGGAGAAGATAGAGACTGACATAGCGGGGATACATCATTTGCTCGGTGTTCATGCCCCTGTATCCCCAACGCCGGAGCAGGAGGGTGGCATGGATGTGATGAATGGGACCTTCGACCACCTTCCATCAGCAAGTGAACCCCCTCCACCAGAAGATTTTGTTTACATGTATGCCGTTGAGGAGGAGGATAACATGACAACCCCATCAAGACCATGCCAGGAGACAACCCGGTGACCAAGACAGGAGGAAAGCTTCCTCCCAGACAACCTACCCTCGCCCGCCGCCACAAGCACACCCGCTCCCAGAACCCAACCTACATACGCTTGCATCGATACGGTGCCCGACATTATCCTGCGCGAACTGCCCAATCCACTCAGGGAGAAGTATAGGGTGATGAGTGCTGGTTTACCCCAGAAGTATGCCATGTTAATTTTTAAGCACCACGTGTCCTACTTGGTGTACTGCGAGTGGGCCTACAAAGTGAACTATAAAGGAAATCACAAATAAAAGGCGCTTCCTGATAATTTAAGAAAGACTATTGTGGAGGAATTGCAGCACTTTTTTTCAATTACAGATCCTTTAATGAAAAGCGTTCGAGACTCCATTAATTGCATTTTGCGCCATACAAGGCATCAGCCCTGCAAGGACAATCTGGTGGGGTACGCATTTGCGTGATTGTTCAACTGTTGTTTATTTTTTGTAAATGTTTTGTTCCAGTCCCCGAGGGCCGCAAACAGGCCCGGTTTTCAAGGATATCCTGAAAACCGAGCCTGTTTGCGGCCCTCGAGGACTGGAGTTGTGCAGGCCCGACTGACTGTTCTGTACACCAGCCTACTGTAAATGTTTTGACTTGCTGTACTTTAATAAAGGAGATGTTGCGCTTTTTAAATTTTCTGAATAAAGATTTTTTTTAATAACACCATACTGTTGTGCTGTACTGTACATGTTTTGACTTGCTGTACTTAAATAAAGGAGATGTTGCATGTTTTAACTTGTATTAATAAAGAAATGTTTTTACTTACTGTACACACAGGACCTGACTGACTGTAAATGTTTTCACTTTCTGTACATAAATGTTTTCACTAACAGTAAACCATACACCTGTTGATGTTTTGAATTTCTGTGCACTTCAAATGTTTTTACATTGTACAGTATTTGTAAATAAATGTTTTTGTACTTACTCCACCAATAAAATAAAATGTTGATGCATACTTTTTATTTTCTCGGGATTATTATACAGTATATATAAAAAAGTATATAGTATAGTATATAAAAAAGACTCCGGTAAATGGTTTATTTAATCCGATTCAGCAATATGCAGGCATTGTTACACAAAGCAATATTATCCATCGAAAGCCCTCCATTTGCCGTTTTCCGCATGAGATGACAAAGTTTTCATTTCTGAGGAAAAACAAAAATAAAAGTTTTACTGTAATGGTCAGTCCCCAAACGGAAGTTCCCAGTCAGTCCCACCAATAATTTTCTCGGGGGGCGTCTCCTGTTCACATGTGCATGCGCCTACCGTCGATGTGATGACACGCATATGCATTTCAAGAAGGTTCCAATGCGCATGCGCCTAGCGTTCCACCAATTGTTCAATATCTACAATACTGTAGAAGCCGCTCAGCCAATGATATTGCTTACAGGAGAATTGCTTGACTTTTGAATCGCACTGATATTGATATTTTAAAAATAAAAAAAACAGAATAAAATACGGCAACATTACTCACCATAGAATTTCCCATTCAGCTGCCGCCGGCGCCGGCGTCGGCGCCGGGCCACTACCAGTCCAGTATTCTTGATCGTACATGTTGACAGGTGACAGCGGGACTACTACACCTGTAGTCAGCTGATGAGGCTGGAAATCGCTTAGGTACATGCAAGCTTGCTCGAAACTGTATGCGAAATCCAGCTCAGGCTGCAGGTATCCATGCGTGGACAGACAGCAAGGGTTGCAGGTCACCAGATTGTCACTGATGGTCGGACCGTTATTGGAAGCCGGTGCTGGTGCTGGCGCATTGCTTGCCAGCGACTTACGTTTCTTACTTGTTTTTAACACGACCTTTCGCCTTTTCCCGTCTGCATGATCATAGATACGGGAAAAACCCGGTGATACACACCAATACCCTCCAATAAATTCGGGATCAATACGAAAAAAACATGGATCGCTACATAACTTTTTCCTTATTGCACGCTTCCACACATGAGGAGCTGGCAAAAATTTGTAAAAGTCATAGTTTTCGATAAAATACTGATAAATTTGAACAACTGTTGCCATCTTATCATCTTTTGCATTAATCGCGGCCCATATTAAATAAGCGTACGTTCTGTCGGGTTTTTGGAACACATCCTGCATTTGTACTCTCATGGCGGGAATCTCTGGACAATAACCAGACCAGAAACTGGTGCTTGTCTTTCTTTAATATGAAAAGCCTAAATTGATACCTTATTGTAACCTGTTCCTTCAGTCCCAAGGCCAATTTACAATAGACCACTGTGGTATCTTTTTTAAATGAAACACCTGCAAGTCGACACATTACTGAAGCGCATGCGCATTACAATTCATGAATATCTGCCATCTGGCAGACACGCGAAGAATTGCAACCAATTAAATCTGAACCATTCTCAATAAACACATCAATCGCGCATCAACCACGGCTGTGAATGCAACATGAATGCGGTATGAATGCGGTATGAATGCGGCATGAACGCGGTGAAGTGTGTGGCTTTCGAAAAAAAATCCCAGAAAAATGCAGTGATGTTGGAGAATAAAAGGGGCCACGACAGTACATGCAACCACACACGCGGGTTCTCTTGATAAGGCTTATTTATTGAGTCTTAAAAAATACAGCACACAAAAACAAAATAGCGTCTTTTAAGCATACAAAAAACAAAACAGCTTCTCTTCAGCATGCAGGACACAGACAGTTCATCAAACATGTACTTTGAAAACAGACCTTACAGCAGTAATCTTACTTCAGCATTTCAGTCCTATCTCTTGACCAGCTAGCCTCCACGTGTGTACAGCCTGGGGGTTTTAAAACATCTTGATTATGCAGCGGGGACCACTCTAATTGTCAGGAGCTTCCCAGCTGAAAATTAACCTCGTCCCTGCTGCACTGCATCCCTACACATACATCTGCCAGGCATATAGCTGGTGATGTTCATTCACCCTGTCACATTCCTCCCCTGTTAGTGTGTGGCTAGGGCAATGCACGGCTGAAGGCCGACCATCCACCCCTTCTCTTTAAAAGAAATCAGCATTGGCATTTTCTTTTCCAGGCCTGTGCTGAATCTCCAACGAGAAGGGTTGGAGGGCAAATACCACCTGGTCAACCTAGCATTGGAGTCTCTCATAGTATTTAACCATTTTAATGGAGCATGGTCTGTTACCAATGTAAAATGGACTTCCGCCAGGAAGTGCCTCAAGGCCTCAATTGCCCACTTTACTGCGAGACACTCCTTCTCAATTACTGAGTAGTTTTTTTCCCTTGGGAATAATGTCCTACTCAGAAAAAGGATTGGATGTTCCACTTCTTCAAACTGTTGCGAGAGCACTGCCCCTAGCCCTATCTTTGAGGCATCGGTTTGTACAATGAAAGGCTTATAGATGCCTGGGCTTCTAAGGATGGGACACTTTGATAGACACCTTTTTACCTCATCAAAGGCTCTCTAGCACTCCCTTGACCATACCACTTGTGTAGGGGCACACTGTTTTGTGAGGCCTGTTAGTGGGGCTGCAACTTCCGAGTAGTTGTGGATGAACCTCTGATAGTACCCTGAAAAACCCAACAGGGAGCGTACCTGCGTTTTTGTTCAGTGGGTCGGAACTTCTTTCAGGGCAGCTACCTTATCGGCTAGTGGCCTTACTTTTCCACCACCCACTGCATATCCCAGGTACTTGGTTTCCGCCTTACCTAGGGCACATTTCTTAGGGTTGCCTGTGAGCCCTGCCTCTCTTAGCGACTTGAGGACCGCTTTCAGCCTATTTAGATGGGCACGTCAGTGTTTACTATAAATGACAATGTCATCTAGATAGGCCGAGGCATAAGCCCTATGAGGTCTCAGTACTTTATCCATGAGCATCTGAAATGTGGCTGGGGCTCCATGCAGTCCAAATGGCATTGTCACAAACTGGTATAAACCCATGGGAGTGGCAAAGGTAAAGTGGTTTTGCATTTGGACTTTTCCTCTATAGGTATTTGCCAGTATCCTTTTAAGTCCAGCGTGGATATATATTCCGCATTACCAAGGGCGTCAATTAACTCGTCCACCCTTGGCATCGGCTATGCGTCAAACTTGGATACCGCATTGACCTTTCGGAGATCCACACAAAATCTTACCTTCCCATCGGGTTTAGGGACCATGCACCACTCACTGCATGATTCCTCAATCACGCCTAAATGTAACATTTCTTGTACCTCCTTCTCTACCAGGGCCTTACAGCTTTCAGGCAACCAGTAAGGACGAGAACATACTTTTACCCCAGGTGCTGTCTCTATCACATGGGAAACTAAATTGATTTGCCCTGGTAAATCAGAAAAATCATAATTGAATTGTGTAACTATTTCTAACAAGTCCCCTTTTTGTTCAGAGGACAATTGTCTACCCATTGGGATTTTATCATCACCCACAATGTTCTCCCGTGGGGTCTGAGGACCCAGGTCTGTTTCCTCCTCCACCGGGTGGATGAATAGAGACCGCTGCACCTTCCAGGGTTTCAGCAAGTTCACATGGTAAATTTGTTTACCCTTCCTGGAACCTGGTTGAGTGATCTCGTAATCCACATCACCCATGCAGCGGAGTACTTCAAGTTGGCCCTGTCATTTGGCTAGGAGTTTACTCTCACAACTGGGTAATAATAACATCACCTGGTCTCCCGGATGAAAAACTCTCATGCGAGCATTCTGATTGTAATGTCTCTCCTGACTGTCCTGGGCTGATCTAAGATTCTCCCTAGCAAAATGGCCGACCACATCTAGGCGCTTCCTAAGGTCTAGTACATATTGCAGGGTATTCTTAGAAGGGGACCGCTGTTCCTCCCAGGACTCCTTTAGGAGGTCTAGGATTCCCCGGGGTTGGCGGCCATACAATAATTCAAATGGATAGAACCCCGTGGAGGCCTAGGGAACTTCCCGCACTGCGAACAGCAGAAAAGGGAGAAGTTCATCCCAGGCTCTCTTCTCTGAAACTACAATTTTTCTCAGCATACCTTTTAGAGTTCGGTTAAATCTTTCCATCAATCCGTCAGTCTGTGGATGGTAGACCGATGTCCGAACAGACTTGACCTCTAGTAATTTTAAGACATCCTGCATCAGTTTAGCCATAACATTTGTACCTTGGTCTGTCAACATAACCTGGGGAAGTCCAACCCGTGAGAACAGCTCCAACAATTTGTTGGCTACTTGCCTTGCAGTTGCTGTCCTCAGGGGGAACGCCTCAGGATATCTTGTTGCATAGTCGACTATTACGAGAATAAACCTGTGTCCTTTCGCAGAAGGCTCCAGCGGTCCTACCAAGTCTACACCAATCCTCTCAAAGGGAACAGACACCAAGGGTAGAGGAACCAAGGGGGCTGGTTTTTGTCCCTTCGAACTCGTTAGCTGGCACTCAGGACAAATCACACATAACTTAGCAATGTCACTATGCATCCCTGGCCAATAGAAGCGGAACGAAATACGGTCCAAAGGTTTTATCTCTACCCAGGTGACCACCCAAGGGACAGTATGGGCTAGGGTGAAGACAGTTTTAACAAATGCCTTGGGAACCAAAATTTGGCTGGCGACCTCCCCTGTTTGTTTCTGCTTGTTCACTCTATACAGGATATCATTTGACAATTCAAAATGAGGGAACACCATTACCCCTTGTGCATTCAATATCTGGTCATCAATCTTTACCACTTTATCATATTGTTTGGCCAGGACTTCCCTCTGCCTCTGGTGAAAATCAGGGAGACATAGCTCTGGTAAATCCCCAGGGCCTATCTCTCCCTCTTTCTGGCCATCCCAGTCATGACTTGTGACTTATGCCTATTAGTATGGCCACCTTGAGTCCCAGATTTCTGCAACCAGTCTTGTTTGTCACAGCGTCTTTGCCTCCGAGTCTTTGGAACCTGTTGTCTACTGGGGAACAGGTCGGTAGAAAAGGGGAACAGTTTACCAGGTTTCTCCTGAGTCAGAGAATGAGGATCCTCTTGAGAGACTGGAGCCATTAGGTTTGAAAAGAAAGGCCAGTCACGGCCGAGCAGAACGGGGGCAGGGAGCCAAGAAGCGACTCCTACTTCGATCCTGGCCTCCTGACCTTTCACCTGTAGCAGGATTTTGGCCATCGGATACTATTTTACATCGCCGTGTATACACTCTATACTCCATGGGGAGTCAAAAGAAAGCACGTCAGGCGGTAACAGTTCCCGGAAGACTAGCGTTTCCCGAGCCTGAATCTATAAGGGCCTGGACGGTTTTACCACCAATCTGGACTGGAAGTAGCCAGGGCTTGCCACTTTCTCTGGGGAAGGCCGAGGCTACTGTCCTGCTGAAGGAGCATTCCATCTGTGGACAGTCCACATGACGGTGGCCTTGTTCTCCGCAGGCCGAACATGGAGAGGCTTCCCTTGCCGGAGGGTGCCGTGGATACCGCTCAGCGGGACCGGATACTGGAGACCAGGCCTCTGATGGGTCCTTTGTGCGAAGTCCTTTGAATTTCCTCTCATTTGGCGATGAGCCGACATCAGGAAGTAGATGAGGGTCTCGGCAGGGACCAGCATTTGAACCCCTCCCTTGCTGGAATGACTGCTCCTTCCATGGGACTTGGCGTTTGCGTATGGATGGGCCGTAGGTTCCCCGCTGGTCCGACCTTCCTCTTTGGGCATCCGCAAGTACCGGTGGAGTCGGATCCGTCGGGTCCAGGACACTCGCCTGCGCCTCGGCCCCAAGGAAGATCTCAACGAGTCGGACCGCCAAAGCTAGTGTTTCAGCAGCATGGCGTTTTCCCAAGAGCATGTGGAAGGGGTTATTACCTGTAGGAATTGTTCCAAAACAACTTGCTCAAGAATTGCCTCCTTAGTGCGTTCCTCGGGTTGTATCCAGCGAGTAAACAAGTTCAATAACCGCTGAGCGAGGACCCGGGGTCTCATCTTAACGGTGTACTTCAGGCTCCGGAACTGCTGCCGTAGGTCTCTGGGGTCAGACCTAAGCGATCCAGTATGGCTGCTTTTACTTGTTTGTAATCCATTGCCTGGTCCGCTAGACGGCCCTAATATGAGGCCTGGGCTTCTCCTATGAGGAGCGGGGCCAAAGCGGTTGCCCAGCGGTCTGCAGACCAGCCCTGGGCTTCGGCAACTCTTTCAAACGTCAGTAGAAAAGCCTCTGGATCCTCGTTCGGAGCCATTTTCCTCAGGAGGACCGGGGGTTTGTTCGCAAGTTCTGGACTGGCAGATCCTTGGGATTGAGTCAGCAATCTGGCCATCCGCTCATCCTGTGCTTCCTGCTGCTGGATTAGGAGCTGGGTTTTTTGCTGCAATAGTCTTTCATCTCTCTCTGCCTGTAGTTGGGCCTGCTCGCACAGAAACGCTTTTAAAAATTCTTCCATTTTTTTTGTGTGTGGCCCTTCAACAGCAGGGGCCTCTCAAAATCCTGGCACTTCTGACACCATATGTTGCAGGGTACATGCAACCACACACGTGGGTTCTCTTAATAAGGCTTATTTATTGAGTCTTAAAAAATACAGCACACACAAACAAAATAGCTTCTTTTCAGCATACAAAAAAGAAAACAGCTTCTCTTCAGCATGCAGGACACAGACAGTTCATCAAACATGTACTTTGAAAACAGACCTTATAGCAGTAATCTTACTTCAGCATTTCAGTCCTATCTCTTGACCAGCTAGCCTCCATGTGTGTACAGCCTGGGGGTTTTAAAACACCTTGATTATGCAGCTGGGACCACTCTAATTGTCAGGAGCTTCCCAGCTGAAAATTAACCTCGTCACTGCTGCATTGCATACCTACACATACGTCTGCCAGGCATATAGCTGGTGATGTTCATTCACCCTGTCACAGATGTTATCATTTTTTTTTTTTTACAAAATCACATGGTTTTCACGGCCCAATCAGGGCCGTGGGAACCATATGACGAAAATGTGATGTCATGGGCCTATAAAAGCCTATGTCGTCTAATTTTTAAGCCAGATGCAGAGGAGGACGGACTTCCTAGAGGAAGAAGAGGACCAGGGCGAGGCGCTAGAAGATAAGAAGACCCCGGAAGAGTGCAGAAAAAGAAAGAAGAATACAGATGAAGACCCCCACCCCTGACAAAATGGATTACAAATACAATATACTGGACACCTAACAAGCTCCCATTAACCCCCAAAATAACCACAACATATATATAAGCATATGAGTGTCACAGAGAAGTGCTACTGAGCATGGCAATATATATTTAAAACCAGAGACAGAACATAAAACACAGACAAAGCTCAGTTTTAGCACATCCAGTGAAACTCATACACGGTACAGTGCCTAAATATATATGTATAAATATCTATTAAGTAAAATGGTCTTTTAGTTTGACATTTTTGGCCAAAATTGTTGTAAGCCCCTGAGCCAACTTCACGGCAGACCACAATTCAGGGGTCCCTAACGCTAATATAAATTCTTAATAACCTGTGTAATAACAGGAAGAATGATTTATAGTAAATCTGTCAATATTAGTTGCAAAGTTCTAAGTCTGATTGAAGCCTTTATTAACCTGTACATTACCAGGAAAAGCACTCTGTATTAGAGTTGTCAAACCATCCTGCAAGCAAACAAGTTCCTCTGTGTGGAAGATGCTATGGAGTGAGCCCTTAACCATTTAAATGTGGGAGGGGGTGAGCTTAAATTAAGTAGGAGGTTGCCACCCTTCAATCAGCCAGGACTAGCTGAAACACAATTGTAAAATATACTGGACACCTAACAAGCTCCTATTGAACCCCCAAAATAACCACAACATATATATAAGCATATGAGTGTCACAGAGGAGTGCTACTGAGCATGGCAATATATATTTAAAACCAGAGACAGAACATAAAACACAGATAAAGCTCAGTTTTAGCACATCCAGTGAAACTCATACACAGTACAGTGCCTAAATATATATGTATAAATATCTATTAAGTAAAATGGTCTTTTAGTTTGACATTTTTGGCCAAAATTGTTATAAGCCCCTGAGCCAACTTCACGGCAGACCACAATTCAGGGGTCCCTAACGCTAATATAAATTCTTAATAACCTGTGTAATAACAGGAAGAATGATTTATAGTAAATCTGTCAATATTAGTTGCAAAGTTCTAAGTCTGATTGAAGCCTTTATTAACCTGTACATTACCAGGAAAAGCACTCTGTATTAGAGTTGTCACAACCATCCTGCAAGCAAACAAGTTCCCCTGTGTGGAAGATGCTATGGAGTGAGCCCTTAACCATTTAAATGTGGGAGGGGGTGAGCTTAAATTAAGTAGGAGGTAGCCGTTAAGAATTGTGGTCTGCCGTGAAGTTGGCTCAGGGGCTTACAACAATTTTGGCCAAAAATGTCAAACTAAAAGACCATTTTACTTAATAGATATTTATACATATATATTTAGGCACTGTACCGTGTATGAGTTTCACTGGATGTGCTAAAACTGAGCTTTGTCTGTGTTTTATGTTCTGTCTCTGGTTTTAATTACAAATACAAGAAAGAAGACACAGTTGGATTGTAAGGGTTTATTATTTTATGGTTACCTGTGGATTGTTTGTTCGAAAGTAAGTGGTTCCCCGGGAATAGGGTGAGTGGGCCATCATGGTAAGTAAACAAAATAAATATATATATTTTTGCATTTTACAGACTTTTGATTTTTATTTTTTATGTGATTTTTTTTAAAATGTCCATTTAGGGGCCCTATGGATTTCCTTACATACAGGGACACTGAATGGTTGTATTGTATTGTAATTTTTAATGTAATGTAATTGATTTTTAGGCTAATTTATTGCCCCTGTATGTAATGTCTAATCTATATGGCTACACATACAGGGATAATAAAAGATTGTTTTGCAAATGTTTATTTATGTTCTTTTGATGTTTTTAAAATGTATTTTGCAGCTTTGGTTAGAAATTGGTGTGTAATGTAATTGTTATTTAGTTAAATGTAATTTTTGAGTGTCTTTGCAATAGTTTATTTCAGAAGCTTGCCTTTTAATATTGGTTTATTTTTGGTAGTTAGATTTTGTATGATGGTGGTTACTTTGAAGTAGAATTGTTTTAACAATGTATATAGAGAGAAACCTGCATATAGTAGATACTGGAGATACTACCCTGCTCAAACAAATATAGAGGGAAGAGGGAACCAAACAGTGAAAGGAGGGTGGTGCTCACAGGGAACGGGGTATTGACAAATTGGAGAAAGAAAGAATCCCTATATTGTGGCACTTCGTGAAAAATCACCCTAGTTAAAACTTAGGGCCTTATTCAGAGAGGGTTGATAAAAAAAATCGCCAGGGAATTTAAAATTGTGTTTTTTTGGGTGTTGCTATCACGGTATTCATAAAGGCTCGATTACCAGTGATAGCAAAATTCCCAAAATGGGAAAGTTGCTGCCAGCGACAGCATCGAGCCTCTGAAAAGGCCTTAACCGGCGATTCATTTCTGCTGCAGAGAGAGCTGCTCTGAGAGAGCCGCCTCTCACAGCGGAAATGTCGCCCGAAAATTATTTATTTAAATATAAATTTCTTTAATAGTGTAGAGGTGCAGGGGGTCTCCGGAGCTGAACCACGTTGGTTTTATGTCCGGGGACCCCCTGCTTCCCGAGATACAGGCACCTTTATGGGGTGCCAGTATCTCCTATACAAGGAAATGTCCCGGTCACGTGACGCGGGACATTTCAATGCAGAGGGATACCGGCACCCCATAAAGGTGCCTGTATCTCGGGAAGCAGGGGGTCCCTGGACATAAAACCAACGTGGTTCAGCTCCAGAGACCCCCTGCACATCTACACTATTAAAGAAATGTAAATCAATAAATTTTTTAATAAACATCAATACACGCCCCTCCCACCCCCGCGCCCAAACCGATACAGTACAGTAATGGGCAAAATAACTATTATCCAGATATGGATAATAGATTATTTGCCCATTATTAAACACTGCATTAGCATACATAAATAAAGTAAATAAATAAAGTTATACTTACCACAACAGCAGGTCCCTCTTTCCCCTTTGCCAGAAAGCATATATACAAAATAAATACATTCTAATGGCCCCTAACCCCTTAATCACCTTAGCGGTTACTATCCGCTATAGTCATTAAGGGGTTAACCCACCCTGACCTGATACAAACCCGGGAGGCCTAAGCACCCACCCCGGACTGACTATACCCACCCTATACCCATTGAGTAGTATAGTGGTACATCATACCCATATAATAATAATATGGGCACGATAAGCCTCTATAGCACTCAATGGGCACCCTAATGACAATAAATAAATACACAAGACACACAGTAATAAAACGTAACTAAACTCCAAAAAAACACACTTCGCTAAATACAAACAGTAGCCAGCTAATCCAATCAATACAATCAATAGCAACATCAACAATGAATTAATTAAACCATTAACCAATCAAAACAATTAATTCCGAAACAACTCAAAATGAATAATAACACAAACCAATCCAAACAATGAATTACTCCAACATTAATGAATTTAAACAGTAAAATATTAAGAAATAAATTCTAATAATATCTGAACTAACCATAAAACACATTAGCTAACATAATATAACATTAAGTACAAACGAACACCAATCGCAAACCTTTAATTACATTAAGCATGAAAAAACAATCATTTACATTCACATGATAAATGAAATGCAAAAAAGCAACAGTAATACCAAGCGACAAATGCCCCCTGTGACAGGGTAAATAAAAGCCACCAGCTATATGCCTGGAAAACCTATGTCTAGTCTGCAGTGCAGCAGTGACTAGGTTAACTTCAGCTGGGAACCTCAGGACAATTAGTTGGATCCCATCTGCCTAATCAAGGTGTGTTAAAACCCCAGGCTGTAGACACATGGGAGCTGGCTGTTGAGGAGAGAGGAGTAAGCTACTGAAGAGATTACTGAAACAAGGTCTGTTATCAAAGTACATGAATTATGAACTGTCTGTCTCCTGCATAGAAAAGGGTAGCTGCCTGATTTTTACACTGTCTGCTAAAGATAAACTGTTTTGTTTTGTCTGCTGAAGAAAAAGCCAGTTTTCTTTTTGTTTGCTGATGAAAAGCTATTTTTGTTGTTGTGTGCTGCATATCTTTTAAGGCTAAATAAATAAGCCTTATCAAGAAACCCGCGTGTGTAGTTGCATGTACCCTGCAACACCCCCCAAATATTGGCATAATAATGTATTAATCTGTACCCTAAAGAGGTACAGATTAATATATTATCAGTCAATGTGCCTTCCTCAAAAAATCAAAAAACACATCCAAAGATTAAACCTGTAAAAAGAGACAATAAAAATACAAAATTTACTGTGACAAGCGCTATACCTAAAATATAACTGTGCAGTGCACAAAATAAAACAGTGCAGTGCACAAATTAGAGCAGCCTGGTAATCTACTGAGGAATATCCCAAAATAAACCTCAAAACAAGAATACAAATACAATAATAGACATAAACCTGGCGCATGTGATATAATAGTGAAGTGATATTAAAGTCCAAATAAAGATTATACAGACTATTTGTCCCAATCCTGAATGGTCAGCTGATGATTGATGGTTTCAAAATCACAGTTCACAGAGTAAAAAGCACACAGTCCTCTTCACGATATATATTCAACCTGCAGATGTGTGACATGAAACAGAAAAACAGGACATTGCGCAGTATATTTAATTGCCAATGATGCCCTTAATTTCTGAGCTCAATAAATTGCCTACTTACTAGAAGTTGATGGAATACATGCAGGGGAGAGAATCTGTACTTGGAGCCTTCTGAGTCCCGGTCGCCTTCGGTATAACACGAACCCCTCGTGGTGTCCTCCGCTTCCGTAGATGTTGGGAAGGTCTCCCTTTCAGGAACGTAGTCTCCTGGATCAGTCTTAGGGTTCCTGCAGCCTTTTTTTCTCCAGTAGGGATAAAAGAGGGCAAAGGATTGCGCAGTAATAAAAACTTTATTGACGCCTACCTAAAACAGTTAAAATACTCACAAAAGAAGGTGAGTGTAAAATCAAAGAAGTGCCCGACCCAGCACACCCCAAGCGCTGCACTCAGTCTCTGAATATCCTCCTCGGTGACGCGTGTACCTCGCGAGATTCCGGCGCGGTTAGGATGACGTCACCGTCTCCTCTCAGTGACTAGCAGCTAGAGTGTGTGGGGCAGTACCTCTTAGGCTCCTCCCTACGCGTTTCGTGACGGGGAACGTCACTTCGTCACAAGGTATTTCAGCCAATCAGAGTGTGGAATTGGTTCCCACGATCTCATTGGCTGAAATACCATGTGACGCCGGCTTCGTGACGTCATCTTAAAGGCAAATAAAGCACAGCCATTCTGATTGGCTGGCATCATTCCCTTTAAGTGACGTCATGTCAAAAAAAAAAATTTAAGTCGGTATATGGTTTTAACAGCCAATCAGGTGGCTGTTAACCATTGTGAGGCTAAATGTGACGTCACAAGCCATATTTAAGGCCGTGACGCCTCATTTGAGCCCAAGAAGACGACGGGACAACATCGGTTGGGATTTAACATGGGGTATTTTGGATTGACAGATGAAGAAAGAAGATTAAGAAGATGAAGAAATGGTTACAGATGAAGATAGAAGAAGGTGAGTAAAGAAAGAAAAAAGAAGATTGGGGTACCTGAGCCGGATCTTCATACCGGATGGCATCGGATGCTTTTGGAGGCCTTCAAGGTACATGAGCTTCCTGTTACCCCGGGAGTCAGAGGGCCACCGCTTCTAATGGTAAGTAATATATTCAATGTTTGTAAATGTCTCTTTTTACAGGTTTATTCTTTGGATGTGTTTTTTTGAGTTTTTGGGGAAGGCACATTGACTGATAATATATTAATCTGTACCTCTTTAGGGTACAGATTAATACATTATTATGCTTATATTTGGGGGGCATTTGTTGCTTGGTATTGCTGTGGCTTTTGTGCATTTCATTTATTATGTGGATGTGATTGTTTTTTCATGCTTAATGTAATTAAAGGTTTGCGATTGGTGTTTGTTTGTACTTAATGTTATATTATGTTAGCTAATGTGTTTTATGGTTAGTTCAGATATTGTTAGAATTTATTAATTTCTATTTTACTGTTTAAATTCATTAATGTTGGAGTAATTCATTGTTTGGTTGGTTAGTGTTACTATTTATTTTGAGTTGGTTTCGGAATTAATTGTTTTGATTGGTTAATTGTTTAATTAATTTATTGTTGATGTTGCTATTGATTGTATTGATTGGATTAGCTGGCTACTGTTTGTATTTAGCGAAGTGTTTTTTTTTGGAGTTTAGTTACATTTTATTACTGTGTGTCTTGTGTATTAATTTATTGTCATTAGGGTGCCCATTGAGTGCTATAGAGGCTTATCATGCCCATATTATTATTATATGGGTATGATGTACCACTATACTACTCAATGGATATAGGGTGGGTATAGTCAGTCAGGGGTGGGTGCTTAGGCCTCACGGTTGAGTGAAGGGGGTATTAGCCCTAAGGATGGGTGTTTAGACCTTGCGGTTGGGTAGCGGTTGGGTTAACCCCTTTATTACCTTAGCGGTATTAACCGCTAAGGTAATGACGGGGTTAGCTCCCCCCGCAACCCCCCCACAATCCCTAAACACCCACCCTCGCTAGCCACAGTATTTTATTGTATTGTATGTTTTTGCAGTAAGCCTGGCACGGGTGTTTAACCCCGTCATTGCCTTAGCGGTTAGCCGCTAAGGTAATGAAGTTGCTGTACATGCATGTTTCCTGCCTCGGATGCATGCTGGGGGGGTCCGGAGCTGCTATTAATGGCTATCAGCTCCGGAGACCCCCGCCATCAATCCGAGGCAGGAAAGGGGCCTTTTTTCTAAGTCCCGACACATCGCAGCTCATCGAGGCCATCTCCCCACCAATTTACCAAAAAGTTTGTGGTGTATTGGATTTGGGGAGAAGAACATCTTTTAGGGCTGCGATGCACTGCGATAGGCCGCGACAGCCGATTCGCGGGTCTCTGAATCGTGCAAGTTTATCAACCCTCCGAAAATGGTCGATAAGCGGCTGATTGCCACTCGGTTGGCGATTTTCTGTTTGTGATAAAATTTTGCGGCGATAGAGGCCGTTATCGAGCACTTATCTAGGCTTTCTGAATACGAGTAGCCATATTGGTCGATAAGTGCTCGATAGGGGCCTTATCGAGGCTTTCTTAATAAGGCCCTTAATCTGTATTAGATAATTTAAAATAAAACTGTTTGGAAAAATCACAAATGCAGGACAAAGAACTAAATAAAATAAATTAAAAGAACGGAGAGGTGTGGTGAAAGTACTAATAAAGCAGTTTGTTATATATACCTTCTTACTAATCTTAATTTAACCCTTTAATTGTGTATGGGTAGCCTATCTGTATCCTGAGTGAGTAGGTGTAGCTAAGATTATGTTATATCTCAGATCCCTTATAACCAATCATGTAAAAGATGTAGATTGGATAGGATATATTACACACAATCTCAGTGGAACATGTCATTGGTGGAGAGGTATTAGTTTAACAATAAGGCTGAGCTTGGCTAAATATAGTTGGTTGCTGAGGTGGAGCAACCATACATACAGTATAGCCCTGGCTGCCTAATAGTATCAGTATATCCAACCTATAACAGGACAAGCTTATACAAGTATGGTGATAGAGAAAGCTAACCCTAAAGTCTGAGTGCTCTTGCTGCCCACGGACTCATGCACAGGGAAACCAAAGGGTTAACCAACCAGGCGCTCCAAAAGTTAGTAAAGTTGCTGAATCCTGCTCATCAAATCAGTTCATGTAAAGAGGTCACGGCTAAACTCCAAATTAGTGAGTATAAAAGTCTCTCCCAGCAATTAGCTCACCTTAGAGCACTAACAACATTGTGAAACTGTAGAGAGACTCACGATTTATGAAGCATGTACCGCCGAGCCTGTGTGTGTGGAGTCTTCCAGCGAGCAGGTACACCACCAACCGTCAAGCAACTCCTCCATCGCGAGGGATGGTCTGTGACCGGCGGTGACTGTGCTGTCAGCTGAGACAGCAACCCGGCGTGCCACCGGAAGCAAGCAGGAACTGAAACTCCTCCCACCGCAGGAAAGAGCGATGCACGGCCGTGTAGAAAAACCGGAAAAGGCTGAAGTGGCGACTAAAAAACTTTATTGAGGCATAGTGTAGTTCTGGCGGACCCTCTGACGCGTTTCAGCCACCGCAGGCCTTTGTCAAAGAGTGATCCGCCAGTGAACAGGAAAGCCTGATATAACGTGTCAAAATCTGAACACCTATATAATCTGATCACCAGCCGATGAGCAGCAGGTGTAGAGAATGACATGTACGCAGCAGGCAATCAACATATACACAAATAAAATGGGACCAGATTCATGTAACATTGATTCAATAGATGTGCAATGTGTGAAAATATAACACATATATATCACAAATATAAGAGAAAAAAATGATGAAAACTGGTCACAATGACATTAAAAACAAATAAAGATGGCAATACCAGAAACTACTTATATGCTGAAATAATAAAACATATTATGAAAACATAACCCAAAGCATGAATGATGAGTTGCAATGAAACAATGACCGATGACATACATGAAATATAATAGTCAGTCATAAATGAACAGAATAGGGTGGGTTAATATGGAAGCTATATATGAGGATGGAAAGGGAGGGGGGAAGGAAGGGGGAGGGAGGGGAGAGGGAGGGGTGGGGAGGCGGGGGGGAAGTGTAAAAAGTGTAAAAAGACTAATCATGAAGAAAATGTTGGAGTTCCCATTCTATATTTAAACCATGTGGATAAAGAGTATTGAGAGAAAAAATCCATTGCATTTCCCTTTTATTGAGGCAATTTAGCCTATCACCACCTCTAACTTTGATAGGTACATGATCGACAGCAAAAAATCGAAAATTATTCAACCCGCAAATGGACACTCAGTGAACTGTTTAGGCACTGGATGTGTGGTATCTTTTTTTGGTAATGAGTCTAGCATGTTCAGAAATTCTAATCTGTAAAGATTTTAAAGTTCTACCAACATACTTTTTGTTGCACCCACAAACAATGACATACACCACATAACTTATGTGGCAGTTGATAAAGGTTCTAATCCTATATCTAGTTTCGGGGTACAATGTATGTACTCTCTTAGTAGGTAGTGCAAATTGACACCATCTGCAAAAACCACATTTATGAAATGCTTTTGGTATGTTACCCAAATGTTTCTGATGTCTTGACTGAAAAAGACTTCTAGATATAGAAGAAGCCAATGTATTAGCCCTTTGGAATGCAAATCTAGGACCGTGTCGGGTAATAGAATCTAAATCAGAGTCCAATTTCAGTATATTCCAATGTCTGGAAACGATTTTACGGATTTGTTGTGCTTGTTTACTGAATTTGGTTATGAATAAAGGATTATCCCTGAAATTGTTCTTTTTCCATTTTCTATACTGGACCAAACTGGTCCGATCCATAGATTCAGCATTCGTATAGGCTGCATGTATATCTTCCTGAAAATAGCCTCTCGCTAAGAACCTCGAACTGAGTTCCTGTGAGTGTTGTACAAATGAATCGTTAGAGCATAATCGTTTGTACCTTAAAAACTGCCCACGGACGCAGTCTGCGAAGCACTCAGATGGTATACAGGCCCACACCTCTTACGATGAGCCGACGTCATGTGATGGTGACGTCAGACGTACCCTACACTGGCGACACACTTTATTCGAGCTCGGCTAGTCCCACGAATTCGGGTATACCCGGGTGTATTGAGGTTTGTGACTGGTTTCTGCCCGAGTGCATTGCGTTATTTTCCAGGCAGGGATTGAAGCATTTTATTCCCGCTGGCTGCAATACTGCACAGTATATATATATATATATATATATATATATATATATATATATATATATATATATATATATATATATATATATATATATATATATATATATATATATATACTGCATTACAATTCATGAATTTATGCCATCTGTAGACACGCGAAGCATTGCAGCCTATTAAATCCTAATCATTATCATTTAACAGATCAGCCGCCCGTCAGCCAGGCATTAACCCAGGCTGGGAAGGCAAACGCAACGGGGCTTGATAAAGCGCTGTCATAGCGCGAAACGCGTTAGAGGACCCTTTTTAATGTAGCTGTTGCTACCATGCATCTGGAATAAAGCATTTTTACTTTTCACGGATCTGCCTCCAGCCCTAATTCTTTGCAGTGCTCCACCATCTCCCTACACAGACTTCATCTGCCAGGTACATACTGGGTATTTGCTCGAATAAAGTGTGTCGGTGCAGTACGTACGTTTCACCGTAACTGGCTTCATCGGGGGCCATCACGTCCAGCAACCAACTATATACCAACAGTGGGTGTTTAGGGCTTGCAGGTGGGTATTGGGAGGGGTTAACCCCTTCATGACCGTAGCGGTATTAACCGCTAAGGTAGTGAAGGGGTTAAGTCCACCCGCAACCCCCCTGTAAGCCCTAAACAGCCACCAAGGTCAAATACCCCCTTCACCCACCCCCGCTACCCACAATAAACCTGGCACGAGTGGTTAACCCCTTCATTGCCTTAGCGCTTAGCCGCTAAGGTAATGAAGTGGGCTGTAAATGCATTTTTCCTGTCTCGGATGCATGCCGGGGGTCTCCGGTGCTGCTATTAATGGGTATCAGCTCAATCCCAGACAGGAAAAAGGCCTGATTTTTTTCTAAGTGTTGCCCTTGCCGATTCTTCTCCCCCACCAATTTGCCAACTTTAGTTGGCGGGACGGATTGGCAGGAAAATCTCAATTCTAGTGCGGCGATAAGCAGCGAAAAGCTGATCGGGGCTATTAGAATTGAGCGGGTTTCAAAAAGTGCTGATGAGTGCCGAAAAGTGGCATATCAGCACCCGGCTGCCGATAAGTTTTTTTCAGCAAGAAAAAATGCCGATTTTTGGAGCTTAGCGGCGCTTATTGAATCGGAGAGGCATTATTTGCGAGAAAATGGTGAAAAACGGCTTTTCTGCGCTTACTGCATGAGGCCCTGTGTCTGTTAATATTATGAACCTATTAAATAAAAGCTCTAGATTGTTCAGTAAAGATTTATAGTATACAATATTTATTTGTATTTTATTCCATATTGTGTTATATTATATTGTATTATATCATGCAATTCTTATTATCACATTATGCCATGTTGTGTAAACTATATTTACATTATTGCTATTCATTTTTTTCTTTTAGTGTTTAGAGACATCATATTCACAACACATGCTACTTGCGAGATACATTTACAGATACTTCATAGCACTTGTATACTAATGACTATAGATATACCAAAAGTGCTTGATGTAAAATCTGGGAACATTTCCCAAACAGCCTACATCATTCCATTGAGGAATTGAAAGGGCTTCTATTGTTTTAGTCCTTTGATCTTTTTTTACTATCATTGCAATGTTAAAAGCAATCCATTTCTGTTCTAGTGTGGTTGCTTGCTTCAAAGCTGGTTGTAAAATGTGTGACCTATTCAAAGGAAGATTACTTTCAGGCAATTAGTTTGTTGAAAAGTTTATGTGCAACACTGATGGTTTAAATACAATACAAATACATTCACTTCAATCACATGTCCCTGTCTTGTGCCATATGTCCACATTGGGAGGGAATTGGATATGCTGTGGGCTAATAGGAAACTGTGCTTTTGACTCCTATAGTATGTTTGAAAAGTCTAGTTTGCATGGCATGATAACATTTTCAGCTTATCTTCCAAAGGCACAAATTTGACAGTGGAAGCCTTGTTTGCTTAGAAATAATTGAGAAAGATGGTTTCAGACTTGATTGTAGTTACTGTACTACCACAGTGGCAGACTGTTTTGTTCAATAAAGGTTTAAACACAGAAAGGTATTTCTAATCACCTTGCTTTTTTAACAATATGTTTCCGTTTTTTCGTTTGACCAACATGAATCACATTTGCTTAAATAATCTTTAAAAAAAAGTCTTATGATAATTTTGCATTCATATTTTAGTATTTTGCTCTGGTCTCGTTTCTTGTATAAGTAGCCATGCCTGGCTTGGCTACTAATCTTCCCTGCCTGACATGTAAGTCTTGGTAAGATTAGCAGGCAGTGTTAGGCCTAATCCAGGTTTTGCACACCAGCAGCAGCTCCCTTGAGTGACAAGGGGGGAGGCGGGCTAAGGCCTGTGTTCTGCCCAATAAGGGGCTCAGACCTTGGACTCTCCCCTACTGTACTTAAGGGTTTGCACTACCAAATTCATTCAGTTCTGTCTCTCCCATGAGAGAGACATATCCTAGAAAAGTGTGCACAGGGCTCGTGCCAACTTCTATCCCTTCCCCTAGGGGAGTGGGACAAATACTTCTGGCTCTAATAGGGAGTCAGGGAAGAGTTGGGACTGGCTCTGTGGGCCTCAAGCCCCAGGGTTGGAGTCCAGGGACCAACCGGAGGCTGGAGGCCTAGTGTGATAGAGAGCAAGCTGTATAACCAGTTTATGCTGTATGCTGCAAAGAATAAAGAGTTGCTGTTATGACATATTCTCTTGCTTTGTGAGTACAATCTATCAAGGGGAGTATTGTGAGTTCTCCTGCAGGGATTGTCTTCATATTCCTGGAACCTGCAATAGATGGAGGCGCTGACACCAATGAGATAAAGAACCACCATCTATACTAGAAACTTGTCCTCATGTCCCCACTACCAACGGCGGACCACTCGGTATCATTTAAACCAGCAGGTACCAGCACTACACACCTGAGCTTGGGGAAAACACCGCTATATACTGTATGTATGTATGTATGTATGTATGTATGTGTGTGTGTGTGTGTGTGTGTGTGTGTGTGTGTGTGTGTGTGTGTGTGTGTGTGTGTGTGTGTGTGTGTGTGTGTGTGTGTGTGTGTGTGTGTGTGTGTGTGTGTGTGTGTGTGTGTGTGTGTCGGTGGGGGTAGCCAGTCTTCATAATAAAGGTGAAGCCTGACTTGTTACTCCTAAAACCATGTGTCCCCGGTAGCTTAGCAGCACATAAGCTGGGGACCGTGTGCTTAAAACATGTGTACAAAGTTGGAGGGCTAAGATACTTGTTGTCCCCCCATTTTACCCACAGAACATGTCTGGTCTGCATGTACGCATATACATGTTGTCCCAATCATATTATCCCTTTAAAATATTGAATTTCCCACGCGCCTTGCTTAGTGTAACAGTGGTATTCCCGAGCTCAGGTTAGTGTAAAATAGAAGTAACCGGCTACTGAGAGAAAGACCCTGAAGCTCCGGTCAGTGTGTGGACAGGTAGGAGACAGCTAGTGGTACCTAGGGAATACAGGCAGCAATTACTGCAGGTAGCTTATTCCTCTAGCGAGGCATCAGGGAGTCACCTGCACTAGAGCCTGGCTACTGCAGAATTTCTACTGGCCGGGGGAATCTGTAACACGTAGCTCACCACAAACAAAGCGCAACCGCAGTGCTGAGGTAGGGAATTGAGTAACACCAACCCACAGCCACGCGGGTGCGCCTAGGTTGTAGAGTTGTCATTCAAGCCAAGTCAGGATTGGAGTAGTGGGGTACTTGTCAGATTCAGGAGAGGAGAGTTGCGGATCATTGGGATGCGTAGCCAGGTTCAGGATTGGAGAGTATCGGATCGTAGGAGTACTTAGCCAAGGTCAGTACTGGAGATAGGAAAATGGTCGTACAAGCCGGATCAGGAGTGGAGAGAAACGGAGTCCAAGGTACTAGCAGGGTTCAGGCAACAAGAGGTTAACAGGCAGGCAAGGCAAGGTCTCAGGAACTAGAATGCAGCAAGGCACGGCATCACACAAGACTATGCTCAGCAAAGGTAGGATGTAAAAGGAAGGTATAAATAGGAGGAGCCTCCAATAGCAAGCCAAGGTGGAACCAGGAAGTAAGAATCCAATAGGACGCTGGTGCACATAGGTGTGCCCTATGATGCAGCCTGATCAGGAATGGAGGCGGAACCGACCCGCAAGCGTCACGGAGGTCAAGGGGCGAAGCTTAGGCTGCTTGTCACTCGCACACCGGTCCTCTCTGTCATTAGTGCGGGGGCGAGGCTTGCACCGAGCGTCAGCAGGGAGGTTGGGTGAACACACCCGTCATGTGTCAGAGCGGGGGGCATGGCCAGGGTCTGTAGATGCAGGGACAGATCGCAGAATGCAGCAAGGCACGGCATCACACAAGACTATGTTCAGCAAAGGTAGGATGTCAAAGGAAGGTATAAATAGGAGGACAAAACACAGAACCCCAGTAAGCTCTTTTTGGGAACCCCTGAGCCCCCACAAAATATATATATGTATATGTGTCAAAATGGAGTGCTATTGAGCGTGGCATATGTATACAACAGACGACAGAGAAGCCCAACGCTACATCCAACATGACAGAAATACACAGCAAAACACCCACACATTCTCTTGAAGCAGGGTCATCCAGCTCAACCCCTTGGCCAAAGCGCTGCAAGCCCGCGAGCCACGCCAAGGCAGACACCCGCTCGCAAGTCCCAACACCACCAGATAAAACACTGATATACCTCTATTAGGATTAAAATTCTCATTTACCTCTATTAGGAGGGAGAAAGACCACAGTGGGTCTATATCCAGCAGAATGAGGCACTTTCAAACTAGGGAAGTGGGGAGGGGCGGGCTTAAAACCTGGGAAGGAGGAGCCACTAACCTCCACCAGCTGGAACAGCTGAGAATGGGTTAACAAAACACAGAACCCCAGTAAGCTCTTTTTGGGAACCCCTGAGCCCCCACAAAATATATATATGTATATGTGTCAAAATGGAGTGCTATTGAGCGTGGCATATGTATACAACAGACGACAGAGAAGCCCAACGCTACATCCAACATGACAGAAATACACAGCAAAACACCCACACATTCTCTTGAAGCAGGGTCATCCAGCTCAACCCCTTGGCCAAAGCGCTGCAAGCCCGCAAGCCACGCCAAGGCAGACACCCGCTCGCAAGTCCCAACACCACCAGATAAAACACTAATATACCTCTATTAGGATAAATAGGAGGAGCCTCCAATAGCAAGCCAAGGTGGAACCAGGAAGTAAGAATCCAATAGGCTGCTGGTGCATACAGGTGTGCCATATGATGCAGCCTGATCAGGAATGGAGGTGGGACCAATTGCGCGCTAACCTTCACTTGTCACTGAGGCCAAGGGACAGAGCTGAGGCAGCGCGTCACTCCTACGCTGGTCCCATCCGTCATTAGTGCGGGGGTGGGGCATGCACCGCGCATCAGTGGGGAGGCTGGAAAAACGCACACATCGTGTGTCAGAGCAGGGAGCGGGGGGCAGGGCCAGGGTTCGCGGATGCAGGGACAGATCGCGCATGATCGGCGCGTGCGCACATAACTAGACCGGACGAGTGCGCATCCTGGGTATGCATTGCAGAAGGGCCAGCAAGGTGAGCAGACGGTCCACGGCCGCCAGGATGGCGATTACTCACAGTACCCACCTCCCCTCTAGGAGCGACATCCGGAAGACTCCACAATTGCTTGTCCAGAAATTTTGTATGGAAAATACGCACCAGTCTGGCTGCGTGAACCTGATAGCTCGCAATCCAGGACCTTTCCTCTGGACCGAAACCTCTCCAATGCACCAGATAGTGCAGTGATCCTCTGGCGATCTTGGAATCCAGAATGGATTGAATCTCATATTCAGGTTGACCTTCGACCATAAGAGGAGAAGTAGAAGAAACAGGAACTGAGTACGCATTCTGGACCACTGGTTTTAGAAGAGAAACATGGAATACAGAGGGAATCCTCATGGCAGGAGGAAGAGCAAGTCGATACGCAACCAGACTGATCCTCTCGGAGATAGAGAAGGGTCCAAGAAATCTGGGTGTGAATTTCATAGATGGGACCTTAAGCCTGATATTCCTGGAGGAGAGCCAGACCTTGTTGCCAGGTTTGAAGTCCAGAGCAGGTCTGCGATGGCGGTCCGCCTGAGTATTCTGCCTGTTGACTGCTTGCCTGATGTTGACCTGCATTCTTTTCCAAAGGTCCTGTAGCTCCTTGATCCTATCATCTGCCTCTGAGACCCCTGAGGACGGTAACACCAGAGGAAGAGTAGACGGGTTGAATCCGTAATTCACAAAAAAGGGGGATTCTAAGGTAGAACCACTGCGTGCGTTGTTATGGGCGAATTCTGCCCAGGGTAAGAGTTCAGCCCAGTCATCTTAGGAGTCTGATACAAAGCAGCGTAAATATTGTTCAAGGTACTGATTGGTCCTCTCTGTCTGACCATTAGTCTGTGGATGATATCCAGAGGTGAAATGAAGAGTGATACCTAGCTGAAGACAAAACAAGCGCCAGAACCGGGAAATGAACTGAGAGCCTCTGTCCGATACTATTACCATGGGTAATCCGTGTAAGCGAAAAATCACCCTAATGAAGATATCAGCTAATCTGGGAGAATTGGGGAGACACTTGAGGGGTATGAAGTGAGCCTGTTTCGAGAATCGGTCCACTACTGTTATGGAATACAGGTCACAGGTACATATAGAGTACATATATAGTTTCATTATATGGCTTAGAGCATATTGTCAAAATCTTAGCTTTTATTCTTGTCTTAGAAATAAGGGTTGTTTTTGCTAAGAAGTGGACAGGATATTTGTACACAGGTACATACGCATAAAAGAGGAAGTAGCTCACGTAAACATGCTAACAGCTAACAATAAGCTAACAATCCATTTCTAACTATGCAGAGATTATTTAGAGATTATTTAGTTAATATGCCTGTCATACTCACGAACACAAAGGTATTATAATAGGTCACGCCAGTCTCAGCTAAGTCTCGTCTCAGTGTGGTTTCCCACTTCGGTTCTAATTTAATATCGAGGCACGCAGACTTATATGGTGTCTTATTGTTTACTGCGTATGTGCCTGACGTGTCTGACGTGTGATATGTGACCATACTCTGTGGCTACTGACGTGTGTTTACCAGCATTTACAGTTTGACCACAGCGCGACCACAGCGTGTTTACGTGAGCTACTGCTGCGGCCGAGTTTATTCGAGCATTTGCCCGTTCTCGGCCGCAGCAGTAGCCTGGCGCGTGCAGGAGGGTGACGGGCGCGCGCCGAAGCAGCGGAAGAGCGCCCTCCGATCGGGGCACTCTCCCTCCCGCTGCCGGGTCCGCCGGGTCCCCCGGAACCCCCTGCCGCCGTCCCCCACATCGCGGGACACCAGGGCTCCCTCGGGGAGCCCTGGACGCGTGTGCAGGGGGAGTACGCTCCCGATGATGCGTGACCGCGCGTCTGTGACGCGCGGCACGCCGAGGGGCGGCCACTAGCAAGCCGGGAAATCTCCCGGCTTGTGGATCTGGCCGCAGTGCAATAAACTGTGTCGCCAGTGTACTTCCTCTTTTATACGTATGTACCTGTGAACAAAAATACCTGTCCACTTCTTAGCAAAAACAACCCTTATTTCTAAGACAAGAAAAAAAGCTAAGATGTTGACAATATGCTCTAAGCTGTACTAAGCCATATAATGATACTATATATGTACTCTATATGTACCTTTGACCTGTATTCCATAACACTACCACAAGAATCGTGTCCATACCCTTGGAGATTGGTAAATCGACATGGAAATCCATGGATAAGTGTGTCCATGGCTGGTCAGGAACAGGAAGAGGAAGACCCAAGGGAGAGGTTCTGGGAGTTTTAGTCCTGGCACATGTGGGGCACGCAGCAGCTACAACAATTTTAACGTCCTTTTGCAACTCTGGCCACCAAAAAGTATGAGAAATAAGGTCCAAAGTCCTCTTGGTGCCAGGATGGCCTGCGAATTTGGAAGAATGACTCCACTCAAGGACCTTTTTACGGTGCAGGGATGAAGTGAAGAGATGGTACTGAGGAGGCAAGATGCCAAGTGGAATATGGCTTTGTTGGCGGACAATGTACTTGAGAGCTCTAAATGAAGTGGCCGAAAGAATACATTTGGGAGAAAGGATGGGTTTCTGCTGATCCTCAGAGTTGTCGCCCAAAGAGAATTGATGAGATAAGGCATCAGCCTTGACATTTTTCGAACCAGGAAGATAGGAAATTATGAAATTAAATCTAGAGAAGAATAGTAGCCATCTGGCTTGACGGGCTCCGAGGCGACGTGCTCCTTCAATGTAAAGCAATGATCTGTGAGGATAGTTATCAGGTCATCGGTACCCTCAAGAAGGTGTCTCCATTACTCAAGGGCTAATTTAATGGCCAGACGTTCCCGATTCCCAATATCGTAGTTGCATTCAGCCGGAGATTTTTTTTCTCGAAAAGAAAGCACAAGGATGCAACCTGGACAGATGATTCATTCTTTGGGAGAGAACAGCGCCCACCCCAAAATCTGAAGCGTCAACTTCAAGAGTAAAAATGAGTTTTGGATCCGGGTGAATGAGAACAGGGGCGGACACAAAAGCTTTTTTGAGAAGTGCGAAAAACTGGAGTGCCGCAGGGGGCCAGGAAGCTAGGTCTGCTCCTTTCTTGGTTAATTCAGTCAAAGACGTGACTAAAGAAGAAAAATTTTGAATGAATCGACGATAATAATTTGAGAATCCAAGAAACCGCTGGACCGCTTTAAGAGTGGTTGGTTGGGACGAATCCAGGACTGCTCTGACCTTGGCGGGATCCATGGTGAGTCCGGTGTCGGATATGATGTATCCCTGGAAAATTGTGGACGTCTGATGAAAAGGACATTTCTCAAGTTTGGCAAAAAGTCTGTTTTCGTGTAAGCGAAGAAGCACCTGTTTCACATGAGTAACGTGTTCTTGAATGGATTTAGAAAAAATGAATATGTCGTCGAGATAGATGATTACAAAGGAGTGGAGAAGGTCTCTAAAAACTTAATTTACTTAGTCCTGAAACACGGCTGGGGCATTGCATAGACCAAAAGGCATGACCAAGTACTCATAATGTCTGTCCCTGGTGTTGAAAGCAGTCTTCCATTCATCAACTTGACAGATCCTGACAAGATTGTAGGCACCACATAAATCTAATTTAGAGAAGATGTTAGCTCCTTGTAATCGATCAAACAGTTCAGAAATGAGAGGTACACGATAACGATTTTATACGGTAATTTTGTTGAGGGCCCGGTAGTCTATGCAGGGGCATAAGGCTCCGTCCTTCTTCTTCACAAAGAAAAACCCAGCACCTGCAGGAGAAGTAGACTTATGTATAAATCCCTTCTGTACATTTTTAGCGATATATTCTTTCATTGCCTTGGTTTCAGGCATAGACAATGAGTAAGAGGTCCCCCTGGGCGGTGAAGTACCAGGAAGCAAATCAATGGGACAGTAGAACGGACGATGTGGAGGAAGGACCTTGGATTTAACTTTATCGAAGACGTCCCGGAACTCGGCATAATCCTCTGGTAATTGCACCTTTTCCTTCTCCTCGGACACGGTGGTACCCCCAATGCTACTTGCTTCTAGGATGCATTTCTTGTTGCAGAAGGAGCTCCATTGAATGGGTTCCTTGCCAAGCCAATCCACCCAAGTGTTGTGGACCTGTAGCCATGGTAAACCGAGGATCACGCTAAAAGATGGGTGTAACGAAATTGTGGGTAACCAGCGCATTAATAAAGGCAGTGTGCTCAGCTGGTTACCCCTATTTCGCATTGGGGATGAAGGGGTTAATTTTCCATGCACTGTACATGTATTATTTTTCCCTCTGTCCCTTGTTGTCCCCATTTTGCAGGGTTATATGTGCCTGCAGTAGTGTATGCAATGGTAAAGTGACATTCTTGGCTTTGGACACAAGATGCCGCTGCGAGCGCTAAACCACAAGTTAATTGGTTAAGTGTGGCGCGGCTGCTTTGATCCATTGCAAGGTATAGCTATCCATTACTGAGACAGGAAGCCGTAACCACAGAGTCAATTGAATCAAAGACTTGCGGTTTCCAATCTCAAGTGGTACTCGGATACAATGTATTGCCGTCCCGGTTAGTCAGCGTAACTTAAATGGCGGCTGCTCAATTGGCATGGGAACTAGGTCAACTGATGTGAGAACTCGGTAAAGTGATGTGGGAACCCCGTAACCGCAAGTGAATTGACGGGAGACACCCATAGACCAGCATTGCCAGTCCAGGAGAAGCTATAACTCGGGAACAGAAAGAGTTAAAAACCTGAAATTTGGTGTGCAGTCCCAGAGTAACATCCCAAGCACATGCATATAAAGATTATAAATGTGGGATAAGGGGAACACATATTTTTAATAAAGTGGATTTTTGTGGTAGATTTAAAAGGACAGGCAGGACGCCTTTTTTCTTCCTGTCTTTGATATTCAACTAGTTACCAAATGTTTTACATACATGAGCTGGGAGCTACTTCCTACTCAAACTTCACAGACCCCCCCGTTGAGGTGACGCCTCTGGGTCTGGGGAAGCTTTGCAGTTGAAAGACCCCAGAGCCGCAAAATGTGAAATAGCCAGGATGGTTGCTCAATTAGAGATCCTGGGCTAGTTCACACCTTGAGAGACAAACCCTAGCCTGGAAGACGCCAGGTAAAGAGGGGAGTGCACCTAAGCTAAGTAGCCAAGGTGGCAATGTCGCACAGGCGCTGTGTGAATAGGAAATCCCAGATTGCCCATTTTGCAAACTGTGGGCAATTCAGGGATTGGTGAGTGGGAGAATTCCCACGAGAGGGATTGGGTGGGTATGTTGGAGATAGACTCTCAAACCCTATATACATCTCCCCCCAAGCTATCCCCGTTGTCTTTCGTTTTTCATTCTACAATGTGAGCAGACTTCCATCACGCTTCTTATAGCGGACAAGATCAGCAGAAAAATCCTGGAACGCAAAGAGTCTTATCACATCGGAACCAAGAACAGACCTCTGCGTCAGGACTCTGTGATTGCTGGGGGTTATCTATCAGACCCCAACGGACCAGAAAATACTTTGCACTCTCACAGAAGGATTGGGCTGGCAATTTGCAACCTTGCAAAAGGACTAAATTTTAAAGGACAATCTTCTGGTGCTTTGCACCTTTCTGGACATGATATCCAGTTTCTCTATTCAGTAAGTGTTTTTATTAAGTGTATTCTAAAATTGTCGTGTGTCTGTCTAGTAAGGAAATAAATGGCAATTTATTTTGCTCAACTTGTATGCTCATTCTACTTCCCCAAAATAAAAAATTGTTAATAAGTTCCGTCCATCATGACAATGGGGTGTGAATAACGTTGAATTGAATCTTTTCCAGATGTTTATCCTCAACCTTGAGCTGAAGTACCTGTCATGGTGGACTGACCTGATCAACAATTTTATATTTTGGGGAACTAGATTGAGCACAAAAGTTGAGCAAAATAAACTGACAGTTATTTCCTTAATAGACAGACACACGAGAACCTTAGAAAATACTTGACAAAACACTTACTGAGGGAGAGAATGGGATAAAATGACCAGAGATTAAACAAAGCACCGGAATATTGTCTTTTAAAATGCAGTCCTGTTACAAAGGGCGCAGTTTGCCAGCCCAATATATCCTGGAATAGTGCAAAGTTCGTTCTGGTCCGTTGGGGTTTGTTAGATAACCCCCAGCCCTAACGAAATCCTGAAGCAGAGTTCTGTCCTTGGTTCCGATGAAATTAACTCATTGCGTTCTGGAATCATTGCTGCTGCTCTTCTCCGTTCTTAGAAGCGAGGCGGAAATTCAATCACATGGTAAAAGAAAATACAATGGGGATAGCTCGGGGAGCATGTACACTGGCGACACACTTTATTCGAGCTCGGCTAGTCCCACGAATTCGGGTATACCCGGGTGTATTGAGGTTTGTGACTGTTTTCTGCCCGAGTGCATTGAGGTATTTTCCAAGCAGGGATTGAAGCATTTTATTCCCGCTGGCTGCAATACTGCACAGTATATATATATATACTGCATTACAATTCATGAATTTATGCCATCTGGTAGACACGCGAAGCATTGCAGCCTATTAAATCATAATCATTATCATTTAACAGATCAGCCGCCCGTCAGCCAGGCATGAACCCAGGCTGGGAAGGCAAACGCAACGGGGCTTGTCAGAGGTGAGGAGCGGCGCATTCCAGGTATCTGCCAGGTACATACTGGGTATTTGCTCGAATAAAGTGTGTCGGTGCAGTATATAGGATCTGAGATCATATCTCCAACATACCCGCCCAATCCCCTTCGTGGGAGTTTTCCCACTCACCAATCCCCAACGTGCCCACAGTTTGCAGAGTTGGCACTATAGGGATTTCCGGTTGGTACAGCACCTGTGCTAACCTGACACCTTGGCTGCTTACCATATGTATACTCCCCTTTTTACCTGGCATCTCCCAGGCTAGGAGTTGCCCTCAAGGTGTGAACTAGCCCAGTATCTCTCATTCAGTAACCATCCCGACTATTTCACACTTTGAGGCTCTGGGGGCTTTCAACTGCAAACCTTCCCTAGACCCATAGGCGCCACCTCAACAGGGGTCTATGAAGTTTGAGAAGGAAGTGCCCCCAGCTCATGTATGTAAAAGCATTTGGTCACTAGTTGCATATCAAAGGCAAACAGAAAAAATGTATCCTGCCTGTACTTTTAAAACTGCAACCAGAAAGGCACTTTATTAAAAATATAGGTTTACTTATCCTAAAGTTAAATGTTTAAGATGTGTGTGCTTGGGGTGTTACTCTGGGGCTGCACACCAAATTTCAGGGTGCTAACCCATTCCGTTCCCGAGTTAGGGCTTCTCCTTGAGCCGGCAATGCTGGGCTATGGGCTTCTCACGTCAATTGACTTGCGGTTAACCGCGTTCCCACGTCAATTGACCGAACTGCCACGCCAATTGCCTGCCGCCTTTCAAGTTATGCTACTAACTGGGACTGGATACATTGTAACCGGTACCCACTTGAGACTGAAACCACAACCCTTTTATTCAATTGACCTCACGGTTGCGAGTTCAAGTCTCAGTAATGGATACCTACTGTATGTTACTCAATGGAGCGGAATCTTGTGTCCAAACACTAGTAATGCAGGTATACAGTGCAATACATTACCGCAGGCCTAAACAATCCTGCAAAACAGGGACAATAATGTACAGAGGGGAAAAAAGTACATGTATAGTGCATATAAAATTAACCCCTTCATCCCTAATACGAAATAGGGTTAACCAGCCGAGCATACTGCCTTTATTAATGTGCTGATTAACCCCATTTCCGTTACAGTACCTCCATCTCCAGGGAGATAAAAGACGACTGAAGAGGTCTTCCATCTATGGCTTCAAGGGCAATGGGCTTCTTCCTGCGCTTAATGGGCAGCAGACGGCGTTCTGCGAATTCTTGATCTATGAAGTTTCCTCCTGAACCAGAATAAAGAAAAGCAAGCGTAGATATGAGGAAGCCCTCCCCAAAGATACTGATAGAGATAAGAATGCAAGAAGGGTTGTCAGTGGAAATGGGGGAAAGAGAAAGCGTTCCCTATGAGACTCCCCCGGGTCTCATGGGAAACTTGCCTTTTCCGACTTTTGGGGACAGAAATATGCAAAATGTCCAGAAGTACCGCAGTACAAGCATAACCCAGCATTCTTGCGTCGTAGTTTCTCAGATTTGGAAGACTAGTACCCTCTAACTGCATAGGTTCAGAAGTATCGGGGAGCGGATTCTCAGTTTGGCTCACCTGTTCTGTAGGGATCCGGGACGGAGTGACATAATGATGAACCCTCTCAGATTTCCTTTCCTGTAGGCGGTGATCCACCTTAATGCAAACGGCGATATGTTCCTCCAAGTCTGTAGGACGATCGTAAATTGCCAGTTCATCCTTCAATGCTTCAGATAATCCTTGCCAAAAGGCCGCGGACAGAGCTTCGTCGTTCTAGTCAGTCTCTGCAGCTATAGTCCTAAATTAAGTGCGTATCTAGCAATATTGCGATTACGTTGAGAGACATGAAATAGAGCAGAGGCGGCAGATACTGTACCTTACGGCCTGGTGTATCGAACACCTTCCGGAACTCCCTGGTGAAGGCTGCGATATTATAGGTGAGGTTGAGACTTCATTCCCAGATGGGAGAGGCCCAGGCCAGGACGTCATCTATAAGAAGATACATAATATATGCCACTTTGGCGTGGGGAGAAGTGAACCGTGAAGGATTCATTTCAAATTGTATATAGCATTGATTAAGAAATCCCTGGCACTCGTGAGGGTCACCCCCATAGCGATTGAGGGTAGGTAACCGAGGTTCTTGGGAGAAATGAGAAGCGGGCATGGTGGCAGACTCAGGAACCGCTGGAGCAAGGGAAAGATGAGGTTCCTGAAGAGAGTGTGCCAGGGCTCTAAACTTTTCCTGCAGGGAGCGCATGCTTTGATCACTAGCCACAATCTTTTCCTCAATACTAGATAGGTAGCTTGCGTGTGTGCACAGGACTCTTTCTACCTCAGCGGGTTCAAAGGTTGTGTGGCTGAGCATACTGAAATGTGTAGCTCACCACAAACAAAGCGCGACCGCGGTGCTGAGGTTGGGAATTGAGTAACGCCAACCCACAGCCACAAGGGCGCACCTAGGATGTAGAGTTGTTGTTCAAACCAAGTCAGGATTGGAGATGTGAAAGTACTTGGGTACATGCCAGACTCAGGAGAGGAGAGTTGCGGATCGTCGGGGTTCGTAGCCAGGTTCAGGATTGGAAAGTATCGGATCGTCGGGGTACGTAGCCAGGCTGAGGATAGGAGAGTATCGGATCATCGGAGTACTTAGCCAAGGTCAGGACTGGAGACAGGAGAATGGTCGTACAATCCAGATCAGGAGTGGAGAGAAGCGGAGTCCAAGGTACTAGCAGGTTCAGGCAAAGAGAGGTTAACAGACAGGCAAGGCACGGCGTCACACAAGACTATTCTCAGCAAAGGTAGGATGCAACAGGAAGGTATAAATAGGAAGAGCCTCCAATAGCAAGCCAAGGTGGAACAAGGAAGTAAGAATCCAATAGGACGCTGGTGCACATAGGTGTGCCCTATGATGCAGCCTGATCAGGAATGGAGGCAGAACCGACCCGCAAGCGTCACGGAGGTCAAGGGGCGGAGCTTAGGCTGCTTGTCACTCGCACACCGGTCCTCTCTGTCATTAGTGCGGGGGCGAGGCTTGCACCGAGCGTCAGCAGGGAGGTTGGGTGAACACACCCGTCATGCGTCAGAGCGGGGGGCATGGCCAGGGTCTGTAGATGCAGGGACAGATCGCGCATGATCCACGCACGTAACCATACTGTCAGGAATCGGCGTTCTCCACACTCCACACATAAAGCACCCCCTTCCCGCAGGGAGTCCCTGGACACACAAAACAAACCTGCCATACTGGCCTCCACGGCTCCTCGCCCCTGCTGCCGTCGTGGGATCACTCCCCTCGGCGATTCCTCTGCTCAGCGCCGGGCGCGCCCACGCCCTCCTACACGCACACCTGCACGCACACCTGCACCATCCACTGGCTCGGTTCACGCACGTACACGAGTTACGTAGCACGCTCAGTCTGCACACACTTCTTCCCGCCCCCGCACACTGCACGGGCATACTCAGGTTACCAACAAGACTCACCTGGCCTGTTATGCCTGCACCAATCTGCAGTGTCTCCCTGTAGCTCTTCCTGTCCCGCCTCCGTTCCTAATTGGACCTTCCTGCTTTATCTAGCTCCTCTCTGCTCTCAGTCTTTGCTCGACATAGTCTCTGTATGGAAGTACTTCTGGATTCTCTCAGTGTTTTCACAGGTTCTGACGCGGCTTGTACGACTACCCCCTCTGGCTCTCGATCTCGGCACTCCTTGGACAACGCTCACTCTGGTAACCCCTTGAACAAGGCTTGGACAACGACCTATCTCCACTCTCCACTCCCTGACTTCGGCGAGGCATCCTTCACTCTATCTCTACAACCGGTACCGGCAAGTATTGTCTACCTTACTACACCTGGCCTGGCAACGCTTCATACCACACTCCGGACACGCTACCTTTGCTGCGGGTGCGTGTATTACCACTTCCCCCTTCAGCTCAGGGGACGGGTCTGGTCTGCGGGCAGCACCGGCGTAACATTATGTCGAGCCCACAAGACGCAGACCAGACCGAACTTCAACAGTTTCTCTCCAATCTGCTTCAGCAAAACCAGGCCATGGCGGATCGAATTGTGGCACTTACACGCCAGGTCGCAGTACTCTCAGACAGGGTACCGACCGCGACCCCGCCAGATGTAAGCCCCCACTCCGCAAGCGCAGTTAGCAGCTCAGATGTAAGGATTCCTCCCCCCAAGCCTTATGCAGGTGAACCGCAAGATTGTAGGGGTTTCCTAAACCAGTGTGAGGTGCAGTTTGAAATGGCCCCCCATCTCTACAATACTGATCGCAAGAAGGTAGCCTACATTTATAACCGCCCTGGCTTGGGCTTCCCTGGTTTGGGAGCGACGTTCTGACCTTACCCAAGATTACCCGGCATTTAAAGCCGAGTTTCAACGAGTATTCGATTCTCCCGCTCGTCGGGAGATGGCATCTGTTTCTCTTCTCCAGAACACTCAGGGACGGCGAATGGTGACACAGTATGCTGTGGAATTCCGGACTCTAGCAGCCGAGACTAACTGGGGACAAGAGGCTCTCGTCTCCGTATTCTGGCAAAGCCTGGCAGATCCCATCAAGGACGAACTCTCTCGCCAATCCAGGCCGGATGAATTGGGGTTCCTCATTGATTTGGCTGTCCGAGTGGATCAACGTATCCAGGTACGCCGCTCTGAGCGTCAGCGCACTCGCTTCCATAACTTTCAAGTTCCGTTCTCCAGTACTCCCAGCAACATTCCTGCTCCCCCAAGTGCTACCATACCTCTTCGTCCTGCACTGGAGTTGCCAGAGCCAATGCAATTGGGGATACAACACATCCGCACACCGATACGGCAGTTCCGCCACGCCGGGGGATTGTGTTTCTACTGCGGATCCATGGAACATCTGGTTCGGGAGTGTCCACTGCGTCCGGGAAACGGGAACACCCAGTGAGTACAGAGGGGCTCTCTCTGGGTGTAATGTCTCCACGTCCCCTTTCTAAAGGTGAACTCCCTATGAAACTTACATTTCCAGTCTCCCTTTCAGGCGATAAGTTCAAGACTTCTACCGCCGCTTTCATTGACTCAGGAGCTGGAGGAAACTTTGTGGATCTTGAATTCACCAGGTTAAACCGCATACCACTCGTGAGTAAGAAGGTTCCCATCGCACTCGTCGGTATCGATGGATGTCCTCTTACCCCGGCCCACATCTCCTTAGAGACGTCTCCCTTGCTTCTGTCCTCACATCTGCACAAGGAGATCTTAGTTCTCGATGCCATTCACGCTCCTGGGATACCCATCACCCTTGGTCTTCCTTGGCTACAGCTTAACAATCCTCTCATTGACTGGACTTCCTCTGCTCCCATTTCCTGGAGGCCGAGGTAAGACGAGACTCTTCAACTGCTGGCCAATATCTCTGTTCCCGAAGTTATTCTACCTTCTGTTTACCATCAATTCCGGGACGTTTTCAATAAAGTACAGTCAGACCTCTTGCCGCCACACAGGACATACGATTGTCCGATCGACCTAATTCCAGGTTACTCCCTACCCAAGTCCAAGACCTACCCCTTGTCGTTACCAGAATCTCACGCTATGGATGAGTATATCCAGGAGAATCTCAAGAAAGGCTTTATTTGTCACTCCAATTCCCCAGCAGGGGCTGGGTTTTTCTTCGTCAAGAAAAAGGACGGGTCGTTGAGGCCTTGCATCGACTACAGGGGTTTAAACCACATAACTATTAAAAATCGTTACCCCCTTCCCCTTATTACCGAACTGTTCGATAAATTACAGGGGTCAGTATTTTTTCCAAGTTGGATCTACGTGGTGCCTATAACTTGGTGCGCATCAGGAAGGGGGATGAATGGAAGACGACCTTCAACACGCGTAGTGGACACTACGAATATCTGGTAATGCCTTTCGGCTTATGTAATGCTCCCGCTGTCTTCCAGGATTTCATCAACGACGTCTTTCGTAAGGTACTCAATATTTTTGTTATTGTATACTTGGATGATATCCTGATTTTTTCCAAAGATCTCCAGAACCATATACGCCACACCTCCTACGTCCTTTCCCGTCTCCGTGAACACCATGTGTACGCCAAACTGGAGAAGTGCACCTTTCATCAGACCTCTACTCCGTTTCTGGGGTACATCATTTCCGATGAGGGCTTTATGATGGACTCCGGTAAACTTCAAGCAGTCACTGAATGGCCAAGACCCAACTCTCTCAAGGCCATACAAGTTTTTTAGGGTTCGCTAATTATTATCGTAAGTTTATACGGAGTTTTTCCACCATTGTGGCACCCCTTACTGCGCTCACCAAAAAAGGAGCTGATCCTTCTGCTTGGTCATCCGAGGCCATCTCCGCCTTCGAGACACTCAAGGAAGTCTTTATATCCGCACCTATTCTCCGTCATCCCAACATTGAACTTCCCTTCGTCCTGGAGCTCGACGCTTCTGATTGCAGCATTGGTGCCGTTCTTTCTCAGAGACCCACGCCCCAAGATAAGTTACATCCCTGTGCATATTTTTCCAAGAAATTCTCGTCTGCCGAGAGGAACTATGACGTGGGTAACAGGGAACTTCTGGCCGTGAAGATGGCTCTTCAAGAGTGAAGACACCTGCTGGAGGGATCGAAAGAGCCGTTTACTATTCTCACGGACCAGAAGAACCTTCTTTACATAGAGATCGCTCGACGCCTTGGTCCACGACAGGCTCGTTGGGCTCTTTTTTTTTCTCGATTCGATTTTCACCTTTCCTATATCCCCGGGACCAAGAACGTAAAGGCAGACGCACTCTCCCGTATACATTCTTCTGAAGAGAGGCCAGAGGAATCTTTGGAGACTATCCTCCCAAATGAGAGGATTCTCGCCACGTCTTCTTTCAAGAATCTTGACAAGATTTTGCACTCCCAGAGACGCATTCCCAAGGACTTGGTCGTTCCCGACAACAAACTATTTGTACCTTCCAAATTTGTTACAGGGGTCCTGTCTTGGGGTCACTCCTCTAAATCTGCAGGTCATCCAGGTTTTAAGAAGACTACTGATCTCATTCGTCGGAATTTCATGTGGCCAAGGATGTCTCAAGATATTCTGGAGTTTACCCGCGCCTGCCCCACGTGCGCTCAAAGCAAGGCTCTCCGTCAAAAGCCTCAGGGTTTTCTGTTACCCCTTCCAGTTCCCGACCGCCCCTGGTCCCACATTTTGATGGACTTCATCGTGGATTTGCCCAGGTCCAGAGGAATGAACACTATCTTGGTGGTCGGGACAGGTTCTCGAAGATGTCCCATTTCATTCCACTTAAAGGATTACCCACCTCCCCCGCCCTTGCTGATATCTTTACGGAGCAGATTTTCCGGATTCATGGGACCCCTTCGTCCATTGTTTCTGCCAGAGGTTCTCAGTTCGTATCCAAATTTTGGAGAGCTTTCACGAAGAGATTGGGCATCTCTTCTTCTTTCTCTTCTGCCTATCATCCTCAGTCCAATGGACAAACGGAGAGAATCAATCAATCCCTGGAGAAGTACCTGAGATGTTTCATATCCGATTTCCAGGATGATTGGGCTCAACTCCTCTCTTGGGCAGAGTATGCCGTCAATTCTGCCAAAAACGAGTCTCCCCGGGAGTCGCCCTTCTTTATAAATTATGGGTTCCATCCTCCCTGTCTTCCCATCCCCAACATCCCTTCTGGAGTACCAGCCATAGATGAACGCATTTCTTCCCTCCAAACCGCATGGTCCAGGATTCAGTCTACCCTTCTCAACTCCTCCCGCAGATCGAAACTACAGGCCGATCGTCGTCGTCGTTCGGCGCCGAGTTACAAACCAGTGGATTTGGTATGGCTCTCCTCTAAGAATATCCACCTCAAGGTACCATCTCCTAAACTGGCACCTAAGTTCCTGGGTCCTTCCCTATTTGTGAACAAATCAATCCCGTGGCATACGGGCTCCAACTACAACCCAGTATGAAGATTCCCAATGTCTTTCATGTGTCCCTCTTAAAACCATTTATCTCCAGTCAGTTCTTTCCGGATCAGACTCGTAAACCGGATCCCATTACTGTTCAAAATAATGAGGAATATGAAGTTCACTCTCTTTTGGATTCTCGCCTATCCAGGGGTCAGCTCCAGTTCTTGGTGCAATGGCAGGGCTTTGGCCCTGAAGAGAGATCATGGGTACCTTCAAAGGACATTCATGCCCCGGCCCTTCTTAAGTCCTTCAGGGAAAAGTTTCCAGAGAAACCGTTCTTGGATTGTCCTGAGGCCGTTCCTGAAGAGGGGGGTACTGTCAGGAATCGGCGTTCTCCACGCTCCACACATAAAGCACCCCCTTCCCGCAGGGAGTCCCTGGACAAACAAAACAAACCTGCCTTACCGGCCTCCACGGCTCCTCGCCCCTGCCGCCGTCGCGGGATCACTCCCCTCGGCGATTCCTCTGCTCAGCGCCGGGCGCGCCCACGCCCTCCTGCACGCACACCTGCACGCACACCTGCACCATCCACTGGCTCGGTTCGTGCGTGTACACGAGTTACGTAGCACGCTCAGTCTGCACACTCTTCTTCCCGTCCCCCAGACCTCAGGCTCCGCCCCCGCACACTGCACGGGCATACTCAGGTTACCAACAAGACTCACCTGGCCTGTTATGCCTGCACCAATCTGCAGTGTCTCCCTGTAGCTCTTCCTGTCCCGCCTCCGTTCCTAATTGGACCTTCCTGCTTTATCTAGCTCCTCTCTGCTCTCAGTCTTTGCTCGACATAGTCTCTGTATGGAAGTACTTCTGGATTCTCTCAGTGTTTTCACAGGTTCTGACGCGGCTTGTATGACTACCCCCTCTGGCTCTCGATCTCGGCACTCCTTGGACAACGCTCACTCTGGTAACCCCTTGAACACGGCTTGGACAATGACCTATCTCCACTCTCCACTCCCTGACTTCGGCGAGGCATCCTTCACTCTATCTCTACAACCGGTACCGGCAAGTATTGTCTACCTTACTACACCTGGCCTGGCAACGCTTCATACCACACTCCGGACACGCTCCCTTTGCTGCGGGTGCGTGTATTACCACTTCCCCCTTCAGCTCAGGGGACGGGTCTGGTCTGCGGGCAGCACCGGCGTAACATTATGTCGAGCCCACAAGACGCAGACCAGACCGAACTTCAACAGTTTCTCTCCAATCTGCTTCAGCAAAACCAGGCCATGGCAGATCAAATTGTGGCACTTACACGCCAGGTCGCAGTACTCTCAGACAGGGTACCGACCGCGACCCCGCCAGATGTAAGCCCCCACTCCGCAAGCGCAGTTAGCAGCTCAGATGTAAGGATTCCTCCCCCCAAGCCTTATGCAGGTGAACCGCAAGATTGTAGGGGTTTCCTAAACCAGTGTGAGGTGCAGTTTGAAATGGCCCCCCATCTCTACAATACTGATCGCAAGAAGGTAGCCTACATTTATAACCTCCTCACGGGCAGCGCCCTGGCTTGGGCTTCCCCGGTTTGGGAGCGACGTTCTGACCTTACCCAAGATTACCCGGCATTTAAAGCCGAGTTTCAACGAGTATTCGATTTTCCCGCTCGTCGGGAAATTGCATCTCTTTCTCTTCTCCAGATCACTCAGGGATGGCGAATGGTGACACAGTATGCTGTGGAATTCCGGACTCTAGCAGCCGAGACTAACTGGGGACAAGAGGCTCTCGTCTCCGTATTTTGGCAAGGCCTGGCAGATCCCATCAAGAACGAACTCTCTCACCAATCCAGGCCGGATGAATTGGAGGTCCTCATTGATTTGGCTGTCCGAGTGGATCAACGTATCCAGGTACGCCGCTCTGAGCGTCAGCGCACTCGCTTCCATAACTTTCAAGTTCCGTTCTCCAGTACTCCCAGCAACATTCCTGCTTCCCCAGGTGCTACCATACCTCTTCGTCCTGCACTGGAGTTGCCAGAGCCACTGCAATTGGGGATAAAACGCATCCACACACCGATACGGCAGTTCCGCCACGCCGGGGGATTGTGTTTCTACTGCGGATCCATGGAACATCTGGTTCGGGAGTGTCCACTGCGTCCGGGAAACGGGAACACCCAGTGAGTACAGAGGGGCTCTCTCTGGGTGTAATGTCTCCACATCCCCTTTCTAAAGGTGAACTCCCTAAGAAACTTACATTTCCAGTTTCCCTTTCAGGCGATAAGTTCAAGACTTCTACCGCCGCTTTCATTGACTCAGGAGCTGGAGGAAACTTCGTGGATCTTGAATTCGCCAGGATAAACCGCATACCACTAGTGAGTAAGAAGGTTCCCATCGCACTCGTCGGTATCGATGGACGTCCTCTTACCCCGGCCCACATCTCCTTAGAGACGGCTCCCTTGCTTCTGTCCTCACATCTGCACAAGGAGATCTTAGTTCTCAATGCCATTCACGCTCCTGGGATACCCATCACTCTTGGTCTTCCTTGGCTACAGCTTAACAATCCTCTCATTGACTGGACTTCCTCTGCTCCCATTTCCTGGAGGCCGAGGTCAGGCGAGACTCTGTAAGGAATCCGCTCCACGGTTTACTGGTTGCCTTACCTTGCAGACCGGTGCAGTTCTGGAACAGCTCTCCTGAGGTTTGCTGCAGCCTGGATTCACTCACCAAAGCAATACACACTCCCTCTGGTATCTACTGCAGCTGTGCAGCCTATCACTGCAACCTATACTTGCATTCACTCATTGGAGCAGTACAGTTCACACCCCCACCGGGGATTGGCCCGCGGGCCTTTAAGTATTGCTTTCCCATAATGCTCCCTGCCGAGCATAGTCCTTACTGGATGTCACTACCTGTTCTGCCACAAGCTCCTGCTTGTTCTCCTGTGCTGAAGCGGAGGTTCCGCCCTGCGTCCTTCAGCTTCCTTCAAGCTCCCGCTTGTTCTCCTGTGCTGAAGCGGAGGTTCCGCCCTGCGTCCTTCAGCTTCCTTCAAGCTCCCGCTTGTTCTTCTGTGCTGAAGCGGAGGTTCCGTCCTGCGTCCTTCAGCTTCCTGTTCTCCTGTGCTGAAGCAGAGGTTTCGCCCCTGCGTCCTTCAGTCTCCTGGATTCCTGCACTGTAGCGGAGGTTTCCCTGTGGATCTTCAGCTTCCTGGTTCCTGGGGCCTACTCTTTCCCTAATCTAGAGAGGCCGTGTCCTGGTTCCTGCGCTGTTACAGAGGATTCCCCAGCCGCTCAGGACTCTTGCGCTGTAGCACTGGTGCACCCGTGCACGTGCAGCAAAGCGGTGTGCTACTCTGGTCTGCTTACCATCTCCTGTGACCAGGACCATGGGCCATGGTCGTCGCTCGCGCAGAGGCCAACCCCGCGCTCCTAAGCTGAAGCGGGGCTCTCCTGACTACCTGTTGCCGAACTCTTGCCTGAACAATGTTTATCCTGATGTCTCCTGTCCTGACCCTGGCTTGTACAACGACGACGCTGTCTTCTCCTTTCCTGATTCTGCTACGTATGACAACGAACTGCGCAATCCGGATCAGCCTGCGCGGTCTCAGGTCGGTGATTTTACAACCCCACCTCAGCCTCGCGGTCCGACCCTGGTTTGTGGCGAGCAGAACCCTCCACAAAAATGCTTACAGGGTTTCTACAAAGGTGAAGCAGAGCATAGAGGGAGAGGTAGAAGATGCTGGCCCTAGGGGTAATAGTCCAGTCTCAGAGTCCTTGGGCTTCACCAGTAGTCTAAGTGCCTAAAATAGACAGGACCACTCGTTCTGTGTAGACTACTAGCAGATCAACGCTCAGACATTTTGGATGCCTATCCCATACCCTGCATGGATGAGCTCCTTGATGAGCTTGCCGGGGCAAGGTATCTGACTACCATGAATCTGTCCCGGGGGCACAAGCAGATCCCACTGACCTAGGAGGTGCAGGAGAAGTTGGCTTTCATCACCCCGAGTGGCTTATATGTTCTCGGTTATGCAATTTGGGATGAAGATTGCCCCGACTACCTTCTAGTGTCTGGTCAATCTTTACTGGAAGGAATGCAGGGTTTTCAAAGGGCATATTTAGATGATATAGCTGTTTTTAGTGAAACCTGGGAGGCACATCTGAAACATTTAGCGGTGGTACTAACAAGGATCAGGGAAGCCGGGTTAACTCTCAAGCCTTCCAAGTGCCTGGTCGGCATGGTGGAGGTACAGTACACCATTCACCAGGTAGGTGGTGGGCACCTCAAGCCTGAGCCTGCTAAGGTGGAGGAAATTGTAGACTGTCCAGATCTCCTTACAAAAAAAGTAAGTAATTGCATTTTTAGGTACCGTCGGCAACTACCGAAAGTTTGTGGGTAGTACAGAGCCCTAGCCAAACCTCTAACAGACCTGACACAGAAAAAACTCTCGGTTCTGGTAGCCTGGTCTCCCGTGTGTGGGGAGGCTTTTCTGGCTCTTAAGCCTGCCCTGGTAAGTGTTCCGATCCTGGAAGCTCCTGATTACAGCAAGCGGTTCCTGGGGCAGACTGATGCCTCGGACTATTGCATTGGGGCTGTGCTGAGCCAGGTAGGCGAGGACAGGGGAGAGCACCCGGTCATTTACCTCACTTGCAAGCTGCTGCCTTGGGAGGTTACCAATGCCATGATAGAAAAGTAGTGCTTGGCCATTGTTTGAGCACTGAAGAATCTCAAGCCCTATGTTTATGGAAGAGCTTTTACTGTTATTACAACCCTCTGAGTTGGTTGCAGCGGGTGTCAGGGGCGAATGGAAAGTTGCTCCACTGGAGACTTGCCCTGCAGGAATTTGACTTCACCATCAAGCACAAGTACTGCAGTGAGAATAGCAATGCAGACAGTGTCTCCCGAGAGGACATACCCAGCGACCAATGAGCATCCACGACATCCAGGCTTGGGAAGCCAACTGATGTGGTGACTACCCCAGAGCCTTCATTTTCAGGGAGGAGGTGTAACAGTGGGGTATCCAGTCTTCATAATAAAGGTGAAGCCCAACTGGTTACCCCTAAAAACCATGGGTCACCGGTAGCTTAGCAGCACCATAAGCCGGGTATACTGTATATTATATTTCTAAATGTCTGGTGAATAAACCTGGGACTTTGGGAACAGGAGTTTTTTTGTTTGTTTTTTTAAACTCAATTTTTATTAAAATTTTTCGGGAGAGGGGTAAATGGAGAAAATAAAAGAAGGGGAGGGAATGGTACAAAAAATAAAGACGGGGGGGAAAGAACACATCCATTTAGAATTTTACCTAGCAAATCATCTTATAACATTCATACACATAGTCAATATATATAGCAGTTTTTACAACAAAATTAGGTGGGTATTAATATTTGGTTGACCAGCACCCAAAATCCATGGCAACCACACCTTCTGGAAATCAGCGCATGTATCATTGTTAAGACTAACCAATTTTTCCATGCAGCAAATCTGCCAGACTTTATTTTTAACTTTAGGAATTGAGGGGATAGTTGGTTGCATCCATACTGCGCTTTTTGCGGCTGAAGATAAGAAGATAAGTGGCATAATAATTTATTCTCATGTCTCGTGAGAAGGTGTTATGGTTTGCTTAATAGGAATAACCAGGGATCTAGGGGGAGGTCCAAGCCAAAAACCTCTGTGACCATATCTTGATTTCAAGCCAATTAGCTGATATGAGTGGACACCCCCACCACATATGGAGAAATGTGGCCTGTACTCCACAACCTTTCGGACATAATGTTGGTACTCTGGAATGAATTTAGCTAGTCTCATGAGTGTCAAGTACCACCTCATCATAACCTTATAGGCGTTTTCTCTGATCGTGATACACATTGAGGATGTAGCAACCGTCTGAAAAATATAATTCCACTCTTCCATGTCTAGTTCCTCCCCCAGATCCCTTTCCCATTGGATCGTATATTTTAGTTTTTCATTCATATGAGGAGGAGGGCTAACAAAGTACCCGTACACATTAGATAACAGTCCAGACGTGTTTCTTAGCCATCGAGACTTTGCACACAACACCATCGGCAAAAGTATACTCCTAAGGTTTCTCTTCTGAGACTTTTCCTATATTGAACGGAACCAGGCAGGGATGTCCCTTATCTCCGCTGCTGTTCTTCCTCTATATGTAGCATTTAGCTGCAAACATAAGCAACAACACCAAAATAGCAGGAGTTCAGGTGAAGGGACAGATAGACAAAATAGCAATTTATGCAGATGATGTGATCCTTACAATAACCAAACCTCTAATTTCGCTCCCTAACCTGTACTCCACTCTGTCTTGTTTTAAAAATATCTCAGGTTTCAAAATTAATAGTAACAAGTCTGAGGCACTAAATATAAATTTGTCTAAAGACTAAGTTAAATTGATAGCTCTAAACTTTGACTTTAAGTGGCAACCGAAGGCAATCAAATACCTAGGAATACAGCCGCGGCCCCTTTTATTCTCCAACATCTCCGGATTTTTGGGGGGATTTTTTCCGAATGCCATGCACTTCACCACACTTCACCACATTCATGCCGCATTCATGCCGCATTCATACCGCATTCAAGTTGCATTCATGCCGGCGTCACCCGCGGCTGATGTGTTTATTGATGTGTTTATTAATAATGGTTCGGATTTAATTGGTTGCAATTCTTCACATATCCGCCAGGTGGAAGATATTCATGAACTGTAATGCGCATGCGCTTAAGTAAGGTGTCGACTTCCAGGTGTTTAAAAAAATTCCACAGTGGTCCATTGTAAATTGGCCTTGGTACTGAAGAAGTTATAATAATGTATCAATTTAGGCTTTTCGTATTAAAAAATACATGCACAGTGTCTGGTGTTTTATTGTCCTGAGAGTCCCGACATGAGTGCACCACCGCAGTCTGTGTTCCAAAAACCCTACAGAACGTTTGCTTATTTAATATGGGCCGCGATTAATACAACAGATGATAAGATGGCAACAGTTGGTCAAATTTATCAGTATTTTATCGAAAACTATGACTTTTACAAATTTTCACCAGATGCTCATGTGTGGAGCGTGCAATAAGGAAAAAGTTATGTATCGATCCGTGTTTTTTTCGTATTGATCCCGGTGTTATTGGAGGGTATTGGTGTGTATCGCCAGATGTTTCCCGTATCTTTGATCATGGAGACTTCAAAAGGCGAAAGGTCATGTTAAAACCAACTAAGAAACGTCAGTCGCTGGCAAGCAATGCGCCAGCGACTGTGCCAGATGCAGCGCCAGCATCCAATAACGGTCCGACCGTCAGTGAAAACCTGGTGACCGGCAACCCTTGCTGTCTGTCCCCGCCCGGATAGCTGCAGCCTGAGATGGATATCGCGTACAGATTCCAGCAAGCTTGCATGTACCAAAGCGATTTGCAGCCTCATCCGCTGGCACCTGTCAACTACGTGTATAATCAAGAATACGGGACTGGCAGTGGCTCGGCGCCAGCTGATTGGCAAAGTCTATGGTGAGTAATGCTGCCGTATTTTATTCTGTTTTTAAAATATCAATATCAATGCACAGTGAAGCGATTCTCCTGTAAGCAATATCATTGGCTGAGCAGCTTCTACAGTAGATACTGCACAATTGGTGGAAAGCTAGGCGCATGCGCATTGGAACCTTCTTGAAACGCATATGCATATCATCACATTTACAGTAGGCGCATGCGCATGTGAACAGGAGTCGCCCCCCGAGAAAATTATTGGTGGGACTGACTGTGGGAACTTCATTAGGGGACTGACTGACCATTACAGTAAAAACCTGTACTTTTGATTTTCCTCAGAAAAGAAAACTTTGTCATCTCATGCGGAAAACGGCAAATGGAGGGATTTCAATGGATAATATCGCTTTGTGTAACAATGCCTGCACATTGTTGAATCGGATTTAAAAAACCACGTACCGGAGTCTACAGTTTAGTGGCCGTTGTTATTCATTAGGATAGAATACTGTAACTGAGAGCTTCATAGAAAACCTGAAACAGTATGCTGTTGTTTTCAGACCATATACAATACTTTTTTTATATAAATACTGTATAATTAACCCGAAAAATAAAAAGAATGCATTTATTCTACATGTATTCCAGTACATATGTGTATTCTATACCCGTACAGCATGTATTGTTTTAATACTCTTGTGATGTACAGTACTGAGCATGCCTACAGTATACAGTACAGTACTGTGCAGTATGCCTGGACAGAACTGTATGTTCTAGAAACACTGTATTTTGTTGCAGTATAAAAGGAGACAATGGAACAATTTAAAACAAATCAACATTTTATTGGTGGAGTAAGTACAAAAACATTTATTTACAAATACAATTTAAAAACATTTAAAGTGTACAGCAATTCAAAACATTAACAGGTTTATGGCTTACTGCTAGTGAAAACATTTATGTACAGAAAGTCAAAACATTTACAGCACAAAAGTATGGTGTTAGTAAAAAACATTTCTTTATTAATAAAATTAAAACGTCCACGAGGGCCGCAAACAGGCCCGGCCCTCAGGATAACCTTGAAACCGGGCCTGTTTGCGTCCCAAGAGGACTGGAATTGTGCAGGTCTTGTGTAAGTAAAAACATTTCTTTATTAATACAAGTTAAAACACGCAACATCTCCTTTATTAAAGTACAGAAAGTCAAAACATTTACAGCACAACAGTATGGTGTTAGTAAAAAAAATTCTTTAATAATAAAAGTTAAAACACGCAACATCTCCTTTATTAAAGTACAGAAAGTCAAAATATTTACAGTAGGATGGTGTACAGTATAGTAAGTCAGGCCTGCACAACTTCAGTACTCGAGGGCTGCAAACAGGCCCGGTTTTATCCTGAAAACCGGGCCTGTTTGCGGCCCTCGAGGACTGGAGTTGTGCAGGTCTTGTGTAAGTAAAAACATTTCTTTATTAATACAAGTTAAAACAAGCAACAAGTCAAAAAATAAACAACAGTTGAACAGTCATGCAAATTCGATCCCCACCAGATTGTCCTTCCAGGGCCGATGCCTTGTATGACGCAAAATGCCATTAATGGAGTCTCGAACGATTTTCGCAGCAATTCCTCCACAATAGTCTTTCTTAAATTTTCAGGAAGCGCCCTTTTTCGCGATTTCCTTCGTAGTTTACATTTTTGGCACACCCGCAGTACACCAAGTAGGACACGTGGTGCTTAAAAATTAACATGCCATACTTCTGGGGTAAACCAGCGCTCATCACCCTATACTTCTCCCTGAGTGCAGGTGGCAGCTCGCGCAGGATGATGTCGGGCACCATATCGATGCAAGCGTATGTAGGTTGGGTTCTGGGAGCGGGTGTTCTTCTGGGAGCAGGTGTGCTTGTGGCAGCAGGTGAGGGTAGGTTGTCTGGGAGGAAGCTTTTCTCCTGTCTTGGTCGCCGTGTTATCTCCTGGCGTGGTCTTGATGGGGTTGTCATGTTATCCTCCTCGTCAACGGCATACATGTACACAAATTCTTCTGGTGGAGGGGGTGCGCTTGGTGTTGGAAGGTGGTCGAAGGTCCCATTCATCACATCCATGCCACCCTCCTGCTCCGGCATCGGGGATACAGGGGCATGAACACCGAGCAAATTATGTATCCCCGCTATGTCAGTCTCTATCTTCTCCATCCGTTGATCCATCTTCTCCATCCGTTGATCCATCTTCTCCATCCGTTGATCCATCTTCTCCATCCGTTGACCCATATTTAGCATGATCTCTAAAAGAAGATCTATCTTTACCAGCATAGAAGCGTGTTCCCGGGATATCGACACTTAACCCATTCAGCATGCTGTCTAACGAGCTGGTTCTTGTGCATGGGGTGCTGTGGACATCTGGGTGGATGGGTGCTACGGAGGATGAGATGGGGGTTCCCTGGAGAGAAGCGGCAGCGTCGTCGAAGAAAGATGGAGGAGGTGACCTGTGGATTTCCATGAGAGAAGCGGCAGCGTCGTCGAAGAGGGATGGAGAAAGTGACCTGTGGATTTCCGGGCGAGAAGCGGCAGAGTCATCTAAGCGTAATGGAGAAAGTGACCGTGGATTTCCGGGAGACCAGCGGCAGCTTTGTCGAAGAGTAGTGGAGAAGATGGGCTGTGGGTTTCTGGGAGAGCGGCGGAAGCATCGTGGATGATTAGTGTAGAAGATGGGCTGTAGATTTCCGGGAGAGCAGCGGCAGAGACGTCGAAGCATAATCGAGGAAGTGGCCTGCGGGTTCGATGGGTTGGCTGCCATTTGTTTTGCCTTGTGTGCACATCACCGAATTTCTTCTTGACATAATAAGGCTTATGTGTATTAAAACCCGTTGCTTTTGGGGTCAGCAGAAGGTTTTCTTTATTAGCCTTAGTCTGTCGCTTTGGCCTTTGCTTGGAAACGGCTGCCGCCTATCGCATTTTCTGTGTGATAGGCACAGCAGAGGCGAGTGGCTTCCTGCATCTGTCGAATCGGGGTTGATCCATGGAAGGAGATGGCACAATGCAGTATCTGGATAAGGGCAAGTTTAGATACAGATAATCGAGTGGTGGGCTATGCAAAGTGTGTAACCTTTTATGCAAGGCGACGAGATACAGGTGTTAAAAGTGGGAGTACTCTAATGTGAGTCATTAACGTATAAATATACCATCCATTTTGTGGATTCACTGCACATTGAATACACATCGACTAAACATCAAATATATATTCTTGTGCTTGTATTTCTTTCTACTCGCAGCTATGCCTGTTAAAAAGATTTCAAAGGATCTCAGCATGAGAATTAAGGAGATTTACACGAGCGGACAACGAATTGCAGATATCCAACGCTGGTTAGCCGCTTCTGGCCTCGTTGTGCCATCAACCACCGTGTGCTATCAAACAACGCACTAGGACACCAACGGTAACCAACGCGTAAGTATATTTATATCAATATAATACAGTATATCTACTATTGTTTATATTGCTGCATATTAATATAACTATGTAGTATAGATCTATCTCATTTTATAGTTATTTCGGTATATTTATATAACTACAGTATATAATACAGTATATCTATTATTGTTTATATTGCTGCATATTAATATAACTATATAGTATAGATCTATCTAATTTTATAGTTATTTCGGTATATTTATATAACTATAGTATATAATACAGTATATTTATTATTGTTTATATTGCTGCATCTATAATTGTTTACTGTAAATGATGTGCTATACTTGTGGCCTACTGCACTGTAACTTACCTGTAACTCTTCTGGTCGACAAAATAAGTGAAGAGAATGATGAGAAGAGTGCCTTAAGGGTCAAATACACTCTGCTGCAAAATCACAATCTCACTGTATCCGAGACCAGCATAAAGAAGATGAGACGCAGAATTGGATGGAAATATGGACGTGTGAGGTTAGTACTGGACAGTACAGGAGGTTAAAGTGTTGTTTAAGAAACTATACTGTACCTATAAAAGTATTCCTTGTCATTACAGAGCATACCCTATGATAAGGGACATCAACAAGATCAAGAGAGTGGTCCTGGCCCAGGCATGGATCGACAGTGGAGAAACTTTCCAGGATTGCATCTTCACTGACGAGTCTACTGTATCGCTGGAGAGATTTGCCACTTTTGCATTCCACAAAAAAGGTCGCATCCAAAACACCCAGTGAAGATGCATGTGTCGGGTGCCATCTCTAGGCGTGGACCAGGATGTATTGTCATCTTTGAAGGTAAAATAAGTCACACGGTTTTGCCTTAGGCACTGTACTGTACTAGTGTTCAGTTTTTTTGAGCACTATTCATTTCTTGTTATAGGAATCATGAATAAAGCTTTTTTTCCAAGAGCAAATTGTGCCTGAGATTGTGGAATACATCACACGTGAGTTCCCAGATGGTCACTGTTTCTACCAGGACAACGATCCGAAGCACACCGCGTCAACAGCGCATATTCTTGAGCGCGGTATCAACTTGGTGAAGACGCCAGCAGAGTAAGTGCGGTAACCGTGTCTCATTTTTTCCCACTGTTTTAACTGTGTACTGTATCTCTTTAACTAATTGTCCTTTTTTTCCCCCTCCAATGACAGATCGCCAGACTTCAATCCTATCAAAATGGTCTGGTTTCAGCTGAAGGACCATATCCAAAAAGTCATGAAACCCTCCAAAAAGGATGAGTTGGCGCAAGGCAAAATTAGTTTTTGGAACGATGTACTCACCGTGGAACGATGCAATAAATATATTGACCATATTGCGACTGTGTTGCCCATTGTGATCGCGCGTAATGGGCAAGCATCAGGAAGGTAGTATGGTATAGTACTGTACTGTCGTATGGTACTGTAAGTACAGTATGATACAGGTAAGTATGGCACAGATTTTTTCTTTCCGGAGAGAGCAGCACTAGCCACCTGGTTACAAAGTATTTAACAGTAGCTACAGTATACAGTAGTTCCAGTATAGACTAGTTTGACAGTACTATCTGCATACTGTAGTCCAATATGGAGTAGCTATACAGTACACAATGCCATAATACAGTATGCACATAACTGCACTATTTTTTTCTTTTCTTGTCTTTTCAGAAAAAAAGGATGGACTGGGGGAGAGGGGGTTATCATGTGTAAAGTTTGTGAACTGTGTGTACAGTTAAGTGCATCTAAACTGCAGTCATGATTTACACAAAACCTCCCCTCTCTCAATGAAGTACACAGAATGAGGAAGAAGATAAAGACGGAAAATTTGTATTACTGTTTATTATTATTATCAATGTGAATTATTCATGATTACCCACCGGCCCTCAATTTTCACCCCCCCCCCCCTCTCTCAATGATTGTTTGTATTTTTCTTTCCTGATAAAATAAAATACATATTTAATTACATTAAGATTTTATTTCTTTGAACTTTAAATTCCCTGTGAATGTGTGTGGGGGGGGATTCTTCAAGAAGACATACAGTTTTAATAATTGGTTACATTTTTAATAATTGGTTACATAATCAGATTAACATAAGGGAAAGCCAACAATAGGAAAATTAACGAATGGTGTGAGAGAGGTTGAAAAGCACAATGACAAGCTTTAGAAATAGAATGGTTCTGGAGAGGTGTCGATAAGAGGTTGTAATCCTGGAGCGAGCCCTATGTGTGTCTGCGGGGGGGGAGGGGACTAAAGCTGCATGAAGGATTAGCTGTATTGTAGTTCAAAGACATGACATATTTTCAACAGGCAGGTTATCATAATAATTTGATCCCCACACCCCCAAATACATAAAAACCACACAAATCAACCATGTGCAGTCAAACGCACATTGTCGAATTCAAAAGCTACAGCACAGGTTGATATCATAATATCAAGATGGTTTAGGCAGGCTTGTGGAGAAAATAAAAATAAAAAATGACGAGAAAATAAATAAATAATTTTTTGGTCACTCACTCTTGAACTTCGCAAGCAAGCAGTCTTGAAGTTATAGATGCATGCGCAGTAATAATCAGCTATGTATCTCCCTTCCCAAAGAGGATTACACGCAGGCACAGAGAGGTGATGCTCGGCTAGGGACGATTAAAAGCACAATGACAAGCTTTAGAAACGGAATGGTTCTGGAGAGGTGTCGATAACAGGTTGTAATCCTTGAGCGAACCCTGTGTGTGTCTGCGGGGGGGACAGGGCTAAAGCTGAATGAAGGATTAGCTGTATTGTAGTTCAAAGACATGACATATTTTCAACAGACAGGTCATCATAATAATTTGATCCAAACACACCCAAATACATAAAAACCACACAAATCAACCATGTGCAGTCAAACGCACAGTGTCGCAGTCAAAAGCTACAGCACAGATTGAATATCGTAATATCAAGATGGTTTAGGCAGGCTTATGGAGAAAATAAAAATAAAAAATGACGAGAAAAAAAATATATATTTTTTTTTTTGGTCACTTACTCTTGAACTTCGCAAGCAAGCAGTGGTGAAGTTATAGACGCATGCGCAGTAATCATCAGCTAGCAAGCAGGAATATGATTGAAACCAGAAAGACACACATTCAAAGGAATGGTGTGGGAGAGGTGTACTGTACTGTAGATAAGATAAGAAGTTGAAATATTGCAGTGCAGTAAAATAGCCTGTGTGTGAGAGAGCGCATGCGCGAGGTCAGACAGCATGGCAGCATAACTCTGTTGCTCCGTGCCCCGCTCTGACAGTTTTAAGCAAAAAACACGGATTAAATTGAAAAAACAGGCTATATTCACACCAGGCGACGAGCACTAACCTTAGGATGTCTAAAAAAGCAACAAAGACCCCCAGCAAGAAGGGTCTCCCCGAATACTTTGGAGACGGGAGATCCCGCAGAGCATCGGCAGCAATGGCCCCCACCTCCTGCGCGGGCTCTGAATCGGAGGTAGACGGAGAGCCGAGTGACCAGGGGCTCCTGCCGGTTCGACGCTGCAATATAGAGCGGCTATATAATGACTTAAAGGGGGTCTTACAGGCAGAGATCCGAGCATTGACCAAAGAAGTGGGAGGCCTGGGGACCCAGGTCCAAGACCTAGAGGTGCGGGTGGACGCGAACGCTAAGGCGACACAGAAGAACACACAGAAAACGGGAGAATTACAGGCGCAGATAAATGAGCTCCGTGAGCGGCAGGAGGATGCCGAGAACAGAGACCGCCGCAACAACGTGCGCCTTCGGGGGATCCCCGAAACTGTTGGGGACTGCGAGGACTTTGTGGCAAGATGGCTACAGCACATATGCCCGGAGTCTTCTGCGGACCTGTTACACATGGACCGGTGCCATCGGGCACTCAGATCCAAGCTACAACCCGCGGACCCCCCGAGGGATATAATAGTGCGCCTACACTACTATCGCACAAGGGAAGAGGTGCTGAAGTGCTCCCGTAACACTCCTTTCATGGACTTTGAGGGAGCCAAGATCATGGTATTCCAGGATCTCTCCCCTATCACCCTGGCCCGCCGGAGAGACCTATGGCCTATCACAAGAGCCCTGAGGGAAAAAGCGGTCCATTACCGGTGGACCTTTCCCTTTGGCCTCATGGTCCTACGTAATGGCCGCCCTATACAGTTAAAATCCCCAGAAGAGGGACCGAGGTTCCTACAGAAATTAGGCCTGAGCAGGGGGCCCGGCGCCACGACCGGGGAGACGGAGGAACCCACCCCGGGTCCCTCGTGGTCCACGGTGGGGAGAGTGGCCAAGGGGGGGGGGGGGGGCTGCCCAAGACTAGAGCCCCACGATACCTAGCCAGGTTGGCAGAAAATCTTAGAACCATGAAGTTACACAGTTAAAGTTAAAAGTTGCTCGAGCTACACGGCCCCCCAAAAAGAGACTTTGCTGAACACTCCTCATCGACTCCCCCCGAGCCTACGGACCCTCACTGAGACGCATCCCGGCCGATACCCCCACGACCAGCAGACCTGCAAAGGGAAAATCCACTTACCTCGTGGTCCCCGCATGGCGGCCAAGATGGGGTCGAGGAAGCCTCCAGCGTGACCCGCAGAACGCGGAAGAGAGGTAGGCGGGAAGGGCTCACCAGGCGGGAAAGGTTTCCAGATAAAGGGGGCGGCAGCAGCAGCAGACACGTCTTCTCCCTGGGACGGCCTACTCCAAAAGGGCGGCCGGGGGAAGGACGTCGGCGGATGGGGCGGACCTAGAAGCGGCCATCTTGGATGAGGCGGAAGCAGGACGGACATCCACCGGCGGGGCACAGAAAGGAAGTGGCGAGGCCGGCGGCCGCCCAACACTGCCAGTAGATCCGGCGGTGACACCTCCCAATTGCGGGCAGCAGAGAGGACGACACGAGCATCCCTAGTAGCAGCAGCTCGTTGCTCCAGGGGTCACCACTCCAGGGCCATAATAAAGAAGACGAGTGTTCCCGAGGGCGGCGGGAGGAGCTGAACAGCACATTGCAGGGATACAGGGGGGGGGAGGTGAGAGAGAAGGTTAGAGGAGGGACACGGACAGAGCAAGAGTGAGAACAAGAAGGACAAGGAAGGTGAGATGCGAGAAAGGAAGGGGGACATGATCACATATACAGGGTAGGAGAGAGGGGAGAAGAGGGGGAGACAGACGGAGGAGAGAGGTAAGCAAGTTTAGAAAGGAGTGTTGGTAGAGCGGGAGGAGCGTGAAAGTAGGTAGGGGGAGATAGCAAGTGACGAGGTCAAGGAGGCAGAGACGACAGGGTTAGGAGGTTAGCAGAGGGAGAAGGTAAGTGAAGGCAGGTGGAAAGGTAGGTTAGAAGTCACGGGTTGATACTAGAGGGGAAATGCAAGTTAGGATAGAAAAGTAGGTAGGGAAGAAGGAGATACGAGGTTTGAAGCGGGGTGGTACACGTGGGGGGAGGGAAGTGGACAGAGCATGAGGGGCTTAGACGGGGGCAATAGAAGATAGGGAGGCAAGCAGGGGAAGTAGGGAAGGGAGTAGGGAACAGGAGGTAGATAGAGAAGGTAGACAGGCTAAGGAAAAGAGTTAAGCAACATAGATAGGGTCAGGGGGTTGCCAGGAAGTGGGAGTCGGGGGGACGAGAGGTTACATTGAATAAAGCATTTAAGAGAGGGGGGCAAACGAATAAGGGATGGTAACCACACACCCTCTTCCCCGAGGGAGCCCAGATCAGAGGATACAGGTGCAGTAAGCCGGCCCTTCCAATTATTGTCGTTTGGAGGTGACCATGAGACATACAAGGGCCCAGGGCCGTAGGAGAGAGAAGAGTCTACAGCAGGGCATAGCTGAGGGGTTAGTCCATAGAGGCCCCCACAGTCAGAAGAGGCAGCGTGCCCCGAGTACGGGAGTTTTAGAGAGAGAGTAGGGGCTTAGTGCAGCTTAAAGTTGACGTTTTCCGTTGTTGTATGAGGACTATTTTCAGAGCGGGGACGGGCGTTGGAGTTCGAGCCCGCCCTGATCTCCACATGATCTCCATGTCGGGACCTACCTGGACAACATCCAAGGTCCCCAGCAAAGCCCCCTGGGAGGGTTGGGAGGCATGGGAGGGGGGGGGGCACCAAGAGGGAGCACGTCAGTTCTCCCCAGCCGTTTGCCCAGGGGCTAGGATCACAGGACCGCAGTACTGGTACCAAGGTCAAGTGACCACTGTTCTAAAAACTGTTTTTATGTTTGTCTACATGTCACCCCCGCCCTACTTGTGTCAACCCCCCTTTGCCGCTGGTTACAGGCCCCACAGATCTGGAGGAGGAGCGGAGAGAGGTCGGACGACGTCAGACACCGATGGTGAGAGGAGTCCAACCGAGACACAGCAGGATAAGCAGAGTAACCACACCAAACAGTCCAGATAAGTAACGATATAGTAATGATTTCACACAATGTGAAAGGGTTCAATAGCCCTACAAAGCGTAGAATTGCTTTCAGGGAGTATAACCGTCGGAAAGCCGACATCATTTTCTTACAAGAAACACATTTTTCACGCTTAAACCACCCAAAATTCCTGGATAAAAGTTACAGAACATACTATTTAGCATCCGCTGATGTCAAAAAAAGGGGAGTGGCAATTATTACACACAACAGACTTGCTCTCACTATAGACAAACAACATGCTGACTCAGAAGGCAGGTTCCTTATCCTGACGGGCACAATACAAGGCCAACCAGTTACATTAGCGTCCATATACGCTCCATGTGAGCAAAACACTATATTTTTCGAACAGTTCTTTAGTAAGCTACACAAAATTGCGCAGGGAAGTATCTTCCTCGCGGGAGACCTAAACCGCTCCTTAGACCCTGACTTGGACAAATGCACACAACTTAATACGGCCAACAGACAGGACCTACTAACCATACGTAATGGTCTCCATGACTGTCAGTTGACAGATGTATGGAGAGAACAACACCCAGTCGCACGAGAATATACGTTTTACTCGCACCCCCACGACAGATACAGCCGGATAGACTACCTCCTAGTGTCAAACAGAGTGGTCCCAGTGGTCAGCCACACAGAGATTCACGAAATCTCATGGTCCAACCACGCACCTATAGAGCTGAGGTGCACTCTGGTAGGGCTAGACAGACCCGGAGCAAACTGGAAGCTTAACGAGCTTCTTCTCAAAGCCCCCGCTACTGAACGAGAGATAAGGGAACGGATACAGGATTTCTTTAGAGACAACAAAGGTAGCATTCAGTCGCAAGCCACACTCTGGGAGGCCCATAAGGCTACTCTTAGGGGAATTCTCATGAACATAGCTGGTAAGCGGAAAAGAGAGAAAGTGTCCAAAAAAAAGGCGCTGCAGGCGAAGTTAACACTCCTCACTGCACAGCACTCCGTTAATAAGAACCAGACCACGTGGCAAGAATTGTTAGATACCAAGGCGGCCCTTAATCTAGTGTTATCCTCCCAGGCCGAAAAGGAGTTGGCATGGTCCAAGCGCAGATTTTACGAAAAAGCCAACAAGCCAGAACCCTACTAGCCAACAAGCTCCGAAACAAGCTTCCAAATTTTAGGATAAAGGCCATCAAAACACAGCAGGGGGACCTTACCTCCGACCCGAGACAGATAGTGGAAGCATTCAGAAAATGCTATGCTACACTATATCACGGGGATAAGGTTAATCACAACCAAAAAACAGCGGAGACCCTGGGAAGGTTCCTGGCTGAAGCAAAACTCCCGACCCTGGGCAGGGATGAGAGGGAGGCCCTACAGGGTGATTTCACCCTGGAAGAGATAACAGAGGTAATTAAGTCCCTCAAACCAGCCAAGGCCCCAGGTCCTGATGGCTTCTCCAATTTATATTATAAAAAATTCTGTAAGATCCTGACCCCTCAGCTACTGAAATTATTTAATGGGATCCTGGGTGGGGAGCCCTTCCCGACCCAGATGCTCCAGGCGACTATCTCAGTGATCCACAAACCCGGCAAGGACCCGGCAGACTACAAGAGCTACCGGCCAATCTCCCTGATTAATTCGGATATAAAAATTTTCTCCAAATTAATAGCAAACAGGGTGGGTAGTGTCCTTCCCGGGCTGATTCATCCGGATCAAGTAGGCTTTATCACAGACAGACAGGCAGCAGATAACACCAGACGGATTATAGACTTGATAGATCTGGCGAAAAAGCAAAATATACCGTCAATGGTGTTGAGCCTGGACGCCGAAAAGGCATTCGATCGCATTGATTGGTCATACGTACGAGAGACGCTGGGGGCATTCGGGTTTGGGGGCCGCCTCTTAGAGGCGATACTAGCCCTATATGTAGGACCCTCAGCGAGAGTAAGACACCAGGGATTCCCATCAGAACTATTTAATATACGGAGCGGGACCCGACAGGGTTTCCCGCTGTCTCCATTACTATTCGCCCTATGTATTGAACCCCTAGCGGCCCATATTAGGCTATGTCCCAATATAACAGGAATTCAAATGGGGGAGCAGCACCACAAGGCTGCGTTATACGCAGACGATGTGATCTTAACTATCTCTAAGCCGCTAACATCCCTGCCCAATGTCTTCGAGATCTTGGGAACCTTTAGTATGATCTCAGGGTTTAAAATCAACCAAGCCAAGTCTGAGGCGCTCAATATCAATTTGTCTAAACCTATGGAAAAACTATTAGAACTTAACTTTAATTTTAAGTAGCAGTCCTCCGCAATCAAATATTTAGGGGTATATCTCACCAGGGACTACAATACTCTATATAAAGCAAATTTCCCTAAGATGATGAAGAAGCTGAAGGAGGATCTCAGGGCTTGGGGGGGCTATGGGATATCATGGTTCGGCAGGATTAATAGTGTAAAGATGAATTTACTGCCCAAGATGCTATATCTGTTTCAGGCCCTCCCAATTCCGTTAGTTAAGTCTGAGATTCAAGCGCTTCAAGCTCACATCATCCAATTTATTTGGAATAAAAAACACCCACGAATCGCGAAAAGCCTACTGACAAAACCAGTAGCAAAAGGAGGACTGGCGGTACCTTGCTTGATGGCGTATTACAAAGCGGCACAATTAGCCCAAATCATTCAGTGGCACGCGGACCCCACAAAGAGACGATGGACAGAATTAGAGCGAGAATGTTGCGCACCGGTGGCGCTAAATGACTTGATCTGGCTACCAAAAAAATGCAAAAAAAGCATTGGGACGCTGCTCTGTGCAGTGGCGAACTCACTAGCGGTCTGGGAGACTTCCAAATTTAAAGCCAACCTAACATCACCACAAACACTAATGACCCCCCTATGGGGTAATCCGGATTTTGCTCTGGGGCTGGCTGGCGATAAATTCCTTAAATGGACGCAAGCAGGGTACAATCACTTGAAGGACCTGGAGGGCACAAAATCTATCAAGATGTTCGATTGGCTTAAAGAGGAATCAAACTTACCAAATTCTGAATTATTTAGATTCCTCCAGGTCAGGGCATTCTATAACAAATTCCCCGTTCTTCCCGCATGAACTAATTTCGAGCAGCTGTGTTCGCGTCCAATGGACACCAGGGGACTGACATCTCGGATGTACAGGGAGGTAGTCTGTCCGACCACAGGAGACAGCCCCAGACTGAGATACATGCGACAGTGGGAAACAGAGCTAGGGGACAATTTAGAGGACGAGGAATGGGACCACATATTGCAAGCAGCCACAAAAAGCTCAATATGTGTCACGTTGAAGGAGAATGCATATAAAGTCCTCATGCGGTGGTACCATACCCCTGCTAAACTAGCTAAATTTGTCAGGGGATACTCCCCGCTCTGCCCAAAACAGTGCGGAGAGATCGCTGACCTTAAACATATGCTGTGGTCTTGCCCTAGAGTGGTCCCGATTTGGGAAGCTATCAGGGACTGGTTGCAAGGGATTCTCGAGTTAGAGATCCCCCTGGACCCGTGGCTGTTCCTTGTGGGCAGGCGGCCCCAGGACATGTCTAGAACGACACACAAATTGGTCATGCACTTCGTGACCGCCACCCGGTGCGAGATCGCAGCATTGTGGAAGCAGAAAGAGATCCCAATCATCCTCAAAATTAGAAATCGAATTTGGCACATCTGCCAGATGGAACAGTTGACGAGTTGGGTCAACGACTCTGGCACTAAATTTCTAAAAGTATGGGACCCGTGGCTAGCCCAGACCAACATCCCAGGGGTGGACGCCGCCACAATCTTGCATTAATAACATCAAATGCGTTCTCCTTGGACGGGACAGACTGGACGCCGACATAGTGACATTCCAGGTAGAGCCACCCAGCACTTACATTGATCGGTATGATCAGTGGATTCAAGAAGTAGTCGCTGTAGGTAGAGCGGACCCACCTCCAGCACCTTGCAAGATCTCCCCCCACCCTCTGTGTCCTCCCCCGACCCTCTGTGTCCTCCCCCCAGTCCCGTGAGTCGTGTATGTCTTGTCTTGATTTCCTTTATGTTGTACGTCTGATGTTGTCATCATTGATTGCTGTTAAAAATGGAGTATCTGTAATATATGCCAATGGGAGGTGAGAGTCTGTATAACCGATATCCACAAATAAAAATTGAAAGTTGAAAAAAAAAATAGCCTGTGTGTGCAGGGGCGAGCGAGGGGAGAGCGCTGTATATGCCGAAATGTGATACTGTTACAGTACACGCCTATGCGTTTCATCAATGTTCAAATGAGACATACAGCACTGCACATGCATGTATAAATATGTAAATTTACAATTAGTGCACGCGCACACGCAGACTGTGTACTGACGTACTGTAGGTTGAACTGCTAAACTATTAGACTTTGAAGACAACAGCTCGTGAACGCCCCCCTGAGTTTTTAGACGGTATTGCAGTATTGCCGACAGCGCTAATTAAATGCTAATATTACGAGCACTAAAATACCGGAACATATTCCGGAAAAAAAAATACTGCATCTGCCCGCGGTTATCAGAGTTGCGCCGATACGGCCGCATTAGACTAAAGGCGGCCGCAGCTGTATTTATCACAAAAGACTATAACATCCTCTATAGGGAGAATTATCCAAGGGTCCTGAAAGCTCTCAGAGCTGACATTGGGTCATGGTCCGACCACGCTATATCATGGATAGGCAGAATACATAACATCAAAATTAACATACTGCCCCACCTCCTGTATCTTTTCCAGACTCTGCCCATTCCCTTGGTACTAGAGGAATTTAAGACTCTACAGTCTATTATAAACAAATTTATTTTGAAAAATAAAACACCAAGAATTGGTAAGAAAATTTTATATATACCGAACAATACAGGAGGCCTAGGTCTCCCATGCCTTATGTCTTATTATAAGGCAGCCCAGACAAGTCAGCTAATCCTATGGCACTCTAACTCAGACCACAAACGCTGGGTAACTTTGAAAACGGACTTAGTTGCCCCCGTTGAATTAATTAATCTTCTGTGGTCTCGCATGAGGAAGAGACCCGAAATTCTCCAATCCAGCCAAATTATAGCCCACTCACTCAAATTATGGGACTCCGTTGCAATTCGACACCTACTTATAACACATAATTCTCTTATAACTCCATTATATGACAACCCAGAATTTGGTCAGGAGTGGGCAGCAATGGGTTTGGCGACTGGAAAACAGCGGGTGTCACAAGATTAAAAGATGTAGGTTCATAGGGATTTCCCAGACCATTTGAATATTTCCATAAAGAAAAAGCTATCCCAAACAATCAGTTCCTCCAATACCTTCAATTAAGGGCCTTCTATAACAAAATCCGACCCCCCAAATTGCTAACTATATTTGAGTCACTTTGTCTAGCAGAAAGAAACACGTCTGGACTGATATCTAACTTGTATGGGTAATTTGGGAACAGGCGTTTAAGGGTAGGTATTTGGATGAAAATGCGCTTAAAACATGTGTACAAGGTTGGGGGGCAAAGATACCGGTTGTCCCCCAATTTTACATGCAGACCGCGTCTGTTCTGCGGGTACCCATATGCATGTTGTCCCCATTATATTTTCCCTTTTAAATATTGTATTTACCGCCCAACATGCTTAGTGTAACCGTGGTATTCCCGAGCCCATGATAGAGTAAAAAAGATTTACTTTTAAAATGGGGATTCATCTCTATAAAGACATTCCTGGCAATTCTATAAGCTGCCAAGATGTGTGCATAGTAATGTGGGAGTTTCAATTTCCGGATTGCCGTCATCCCGAGCCTCCTCAACACCCTCTATCCTCTGATGCGCATAGCAAGACGATCCCCCAGCTCGGATTGCCTGTTGCAGTTGCGATCCGTTCTCTGATTGGTCGCCTGCCCCTTCTCCATATTGAACATACTGTAGTGCCAACGGTTATTCTAACACAAACCAGTGGCAATCGCCAAAAAGACCAGGTGCATGCTGGGTACATGCTGGGTCATGTTTAAGGCAAATTTAAGGCATTTCTGCATTGACTAATGGCCCATCAGATTAACAGCAGGGGTCCCTGGCAGTCCCATTCAAACTGAATGGGACTGCCAGGGACCCATGCTGTGTTAATCCGATGGGTCATTAGTCAATGCAGAAATGCCTTAAACTTGCCTTAAACTAGCCAGGTTACACCCAGCATGTACCCAGCATGTAACGGGCTAGTTTAAGGCAAGCCTTAGAATACTCGTTGTCACGTCTGTAGGACACAGAGGTCTATGTAAGGGGACTGGCCGATCAAAGAACCAGATTATCTTGAGACTTGGCCCGGTGTGGTGCTTGTGTTCTTTTCAAAAGTGCTTTGCCTCGAATAGCAAAGCACTCGGCACAGATTTGCCTGAGAAGCCTATCTTAGCTCAGGACAAATTCTCAGATTGTGGCCAAGTTCTAACTTTCATATAAGTCGCGGTCAGTGTCTGTCACTGGAGAACAAGCATTTACACCATTATACAGAGATCATAACACTGAGCAAAACAAGTTGGTAAAATAAATTGTCATTTATTCACTTAAAATAGGCTAATTTTCAGAACTTGTCCCTGAAAAGTGGGATATTTCTAAAACTGGCTCGTGGTTTCGCTGCTCGCATCTTTTGGTGGTTTAAAGTTTGCTGCTACTGTTCTGGCACTTACAATCTGCTCTCCGGATTGGCTGAGGGTTTGTTATAGTATTTCAGAGTTCATTCAGGAAATACTACAGCCAATCCGAGCATGGGAAATTTGCTCCCAGCCAATCAGAGCGATGTCAGTCTGATGTCGGTCAAGTGAATCTTCTGCATCTACCTTGCATGTGCCAACCTGGCACCTCAGCCACTTGGTATGCTGAAGCCATTCTCTGGTTTAGGTTCCACTCAATCTGGGAAGACAAATGGCAGTCCGAGGACTTGTAATTCATCCCATGACGTCGGTGTCAGCCTAAACCTCCTGTCCAAATACTCTTCACACTTCTGACATCCTCTAAGGCTTTCATGTCCAAATGTCTGGGTAGACACAGTGGCACCAACTTGGTAGCCCAGTGACTCACTCAGGACATAGGATCTGAAAGTCCCAGCTCATTACCGTGCACAAAGCATATAAGTAATTTAAACACACTGTTTAATAAAATCATACATTTTAATACTTTTCCTAAGTCTTATGGTTATGAGAAATAGAATAATAAGTTGCACTTTATTCCTACTAGCCATATTCCCCACACAGTATACTGGACTTAGACTTGAAAAATCCTCACAACCTTATGTATGGCTGGAGCACCCCAAGAACCCCTATACCGGGTTCTGGGTGACCTTGGAATTAAATGGGCATACCGTCTTAAACTAGCAACCCCTTTATCCTTCCAGGGATACCTCACATCACTATGCCCCATTTACCTTTTTGGTCTATGCTGAAGCAGGGAATCCTAGCGGTGAGTCGCACAAGCATTTTCAAGGGGAGATTTTGCCAGAGCAAGCTGTCTCAATGTATTCGAGAATCCAACCTAATTCCTGGGTACATTTTTGGGGTCTCTAGCAACTCTGGAACCCGGCTAGCTAGACACATTCTGACAAGACTTTCTCTGTAAAACTCCTTTTGAAACACATAGCCTAGCAATCTGTGCTTGTTGGCACTCCCGGAAAGGTAAAAACACCTAAATTCTTTATTGTCGCATAATTTTATACAATTCACAGACAATCACTGGGCTCAAGAGCTGACACTCCCGAACCCAAATACAAGGATCGAAGATAACCAAACGGGCTTAACTTTTATTATGGAGCCTGGTTACCCCCTCACCGTCACAGCGGGGAAAGCCCCAGGCTTCTCTCCTTAAAAGAGTATCATGGTGTTCCTGGACTTGGAGCGGACAGAGCAAGCCTTCTGAAGTAGGTGCCCTGCACCTAGTGAGGATAGAGACTCCCCCCAGGCCCCCAGTTCCGTGTATTTGCTGTATTTTGTGTTCCATTGTATGTCTGCTGGTCTTACCAGAATAAACTCAATTTTATTCCACTATCTTGTTCTGTCTAATGAATTGATCCCGGAAGGTTAAAGGTGTTAAAAGTACTGGTCACCTATGCAATATATATACAGGGCTCGACAAATTTGAAAAAAAGCTACTCGCCTAAA
>NC_134484.1:209977339-209997339 GCF_040206685.1 Ascaphus truei | reverse complement strand
AGTCAACCTGCTTCAAAGCTTAGAGTCAGCTTCCTTTATGACCCAGGGTACATTGTAAGCTGTGCCGTGCAGGGATTCATTGTGCCTGCAATCATTCCATATGAAGCACTGTGTAAATTGCCATACTGAATGAAATGTAATCTACATATAAACATTTAATAGCACAAAGGCAGTCTATGAAATAGATGTAAAAAAAAAAATCTTTGGTTAGATAATAACATATGACACCACACTGTATATTTATTGTGAAAATAGGAATTCTTGGGAGCTCAGTAAGTGGTGATAAGCGCAGATGACGTGCTATCACATGAAAAGTCCCATTGACTTTAATAAGGTTTTTCATGCACATCATCTGCACTTACAGTATCACACCATTCAAACTAAGGGCCTTAGTTTGCAATAGTAGGGAAGTCACTCCTAAAGATACATAAAGATACACCAGAATTTTTTTTTTCATTTGTTTGCCACTCAGCAATGTTAATGGATATACTAATAAAGAAAGTGTACAGATGTTAATGGCATTTAATAAAATGAGAGTGCGTCATAAACGTTCACAAATTTCAATTTGGCGTAAACCCTAAAAGGTATGCTGATATTGTTAATTAAGAATTACGTTTTTATGTTTAAAACCAAAAAAATTTTTGATACAGCAGGGATGTTTCATTATATAGGTTAGCAAAATGTATTCTTTTCGTAGTATGGTTATTATAAATCACATAATTTGTTTTTATTTACCAATACTAGTAAATATATGAAAAAAAAACAGTTTTAATTTAAAGTGTATTAAACATGATGTTATGTGTCCAAAATAAGTTAACACAATAAATGATATATCAGATGTACTTTATGAAGTATTCATACATACATTTAATGCCTTTTATGAATATGTGTAGTACTTTTTAGCACCGTAGTCCGTTGGGACTCCCACAACACCACTAAAATTGATTGCTGCTGTACCTCTTAGTGAGGTGTATATTTTAATTTTGTACTGCTATGTAACTTGTAACCTTGAATACTATATGTTGGGACTTCTGAACGCTGTACACATATTTCACTAACATAATACATATGGGCTGCACTATTTATAAACTTGCTGTCCCTGAAGTATGTACTGTAATTAAATGGAATAATATTCAGATTTTTATGAGGTCTATGAGAGAACTACAGCAGTTTACATCTCTGGGCATTCTTTGTATGTCGAATTCTTCTCTGATTAATCTCAAGGAAGATTTTGAGAGGACTTGCTTATCTCTCATATATATAAATATCCCATAACTCTCCCTTATACTGTCCCATTTCCTTATCCTATTATTTTGAGGGAGCAAGTGTTCAATAATCTGAGTAAGTTATCATTTGGTAAGAGCAAAAAGACTGACAGTTACTCCTTTCCATCATTCAGTACCCAGTTCTCTGCCATTGAGTAAAGTGAATTATTAAATTATTGTATTGAGGCCCTGATTGCACTGAAGCAGTTACATTAAGGTCCAGATTTACAAAGCCCAGTAAAATTAGGGCAAATAACGTGAATTTATCTGGAACAACATAATTACCCCTGAGTTCACATGGTATCTACAAAACTAATTATATGCAACAACATCCGCACTACATCTCATTAGCATACCGCAGGCCGATCGTCTTGTTATTTTAGTATAATCTTCAAATAACGTGACATTAAGTAAGTCTTGGTATTACTCCCATCCAAAAAAGGTCTTCTGCTGGAGTGGAAAGAGAGAAACAGGAGATGAAAATAAAATGTTGTTATTAAAATGATGCCTAACTGTGGTCATCCAGACACTGCAAAAGCCCTATTTCAGGGTCTGTATGGGAGTAATGCCAAGTGTAGCTATGATTTAAATAACATAATGTTAAATCTCCATATTTACCTTAACAGACTTTAGTGGTTTGGCAATGCTACAATATTGCATATACAGTAATGGACATTTAGTTTCAGTAACGTCTATTAAAGTTAACGCTATGCTTGTAACGTATCATTAACGCTACATTGATAACTTAAGTAAATACCCCATTAACATTAATGAGACGTGAACTGAGGTTAACGTTACCTTAACGGAGCGGACCTAAATATCAGGTTTTATAAAAACATTTTGCATATTGTTTGTCTATGTTAGGTCATAGATGCCTGTTAAATATGTATATTAATTGAACATATATTGGACACGATGTGCATCTGAAAAGAGGTTGTTGGTTAGTTTATTTTAAGGGAAGTGTTTCTTTAGATAACATGTAGACTCTCTTGAATGCCATAGCGGCCAGCTAGTCATAGATTGTCTATGTTTCAATGGCCACATAGACGATTATATACGTAATATGGTTATTATTTAAAGGTGAAATCTCTTCCCATGTTGAGCGTAACATCTTATTGAAGAGTAGGACAATTACAAGAACAATCATGAATTGAAAAACAAAAATCAAAATCTACTGACATTTTTTGTAGAAACCCTATGGTTGATATTTTGCAAAATCCCATGCTTGCTTCACCCTCTCTGTCTATTAACTCTCCCTTCAAAGTAAGGGTACTGACAAAATCAGAGTGGAATTAAAGCTTGATCTGATACCTTTATCAAGCTGTCTGAATTACAATTTTAGATGAAAAGAGAGTGCTTTTAATATGATTTGTTTAAACATTGTTAATTTATATTCCAGACTGATCTTATGTCCTGTCTATGTACTGTATGTATGAGTGCTACATGTGGAGATAGCTGGGGAAATATGCAAATAAAATGTGTGTAAAATTATTAAAATGTTTGTATTTACATTTTTTCCTATGTTATCTTTAAAAATAGAATTCATCTGACCACATGGAAGATAAAAGAATGTGTGTGGGGATACATAAGCAAATCTGCCCACACCTCAATTGATGTTTCTCTCGTGGATTTTAGATTTATTCTAGATGACTGTATGTTGTGAATTAATTTTGACATGTCAGGGAAGCCTCTAGACTCTATTCAAATGAATGGAGCTCAAAGTTTCCCTAACATGGAAAAGTACAGTAACTTTACAGTATATTAAGAAATATTCAAACTAAGCAAAATATTTTGGTTAAGGGAACTCCTACTGTACATGTTTAAATGTGTTGTTTTAATTAACTACAGGTATTATTACTGACCGAGCAATTCTGGAGTTTTACTAAAGCTTGACGTATTTAAAAATGTATGTATGTATAATTTGATCTATATAGCACCAACCATGTACATTGCGCTTTAGAACATTAAAATAAGAGGTAAATAATGTATATTACAAAAAATGGGACTATAAGGCTAAAAGAGACCCTGCCCCAAAGATCTTACTGTGACGGTGAAGGGGTATCCAGGCCATAAATAAAGGTATTATGCCCAGCTGGTTAAATCTGATCCATATTTGGGGTTTTAGAGTTTCAGCTCTTGAACCTGTTTATTATATCTGCAATGTATGTAAATGTTCGACAATAAATAATTTATATGTGTTTTACCTTTCCTGGGGGTGCCAACAAGCAGAGATTTTTAGGCTATGAGTTTCAGGGGGGATTTTGCAGAGATAGTCTTATCAGATTGTGCCTATAAAGTCGGGGTCCAGAGTTGATGGGCACCCCAATAATGAACCCGGGAGTCAGGTCAGGCAGCCCAGATTCATGTAGGCACAGGGCTCCGGTCAAAATCCTGCTCTGGAAATGCTTTTACATATATTTTTCACACTGCAGCTATTGACTGAGCTGCAAAATGGGGACAATACAGATGGTGTAGGGGAAACAAGTCGTACATTTAACCCATTCAGTACCAACGAGATTTAGGGTTAATCAGCCGGGTATAATGCCTTTATTAGTGGCATTATTAACCCCCTTTCACCACATTGTGTAATGCAGTTTATTTAAAATATAATATTTAAGCCATATAAATTAAAAGGAATTGGCACCTTGAATAAAGCAAGTGAAATAAAATAACTCAGTGCTAGGTATTGTAACTGTAGCCAGGTCACCTTTTACCCTCTGCGACCTCCCAGGGAGCCTCCGTGGTCAGGAGCGATGTCAGGTACTGCCAGAGGCCAGCGGCAGACCCGACGGCCATCCCAAGGGTGGGGGCCATTGCAGGGAGCGGTGCTCGGTCTCCGCGATGCGGCCGGTTGCCGGGGACGCGATCGGGCCATTGCTAAGGCCGCGGTCACGTCGCTAGGGTCCTGGCGGCCGGCGAAGAGGGCGCCGCCATTGCCCGGATACTCGCGCATGTGCAGTGATCGCGCATGTGCAGGGACTGTCCCAGAGTTAGGGCAGAGTCGTGCAAGAGTAGGGATAGAGAGGGAGATGTTGTGGCGGCCATTAGGGGTTAGTACAGGCATAGGGAAAGCGCGCACGCGGCCCCAATGTAAGTACAGCCTCCAGGGGACTACAACTCCCATGAGGCTTAGGGCCAAACACACCAGGTGCCTCATAGGAGCCAATAGGGCTGCAGGAATGCCAGGAGAGCAAGTGGAGACATTTCGCGGGCAGAGAGCACACTTGTCAGTCAGAGCAAGGGGCAGACAAGGGAAGGAGGTAGGGGTACAGGAGAGAGGGACCCCTGTACTAGGCCAGCACCCCCTTGGCCCAAGATAAGTATAAGTTATCCCATGATAGTGAGTGTTGCCAGGGACTGCCCTAGAGTAAGGGATCCTGTCACTCAGGTTAGTCAGTTGTTAGTGGGAGTCAGGACTGGGAACCGTTAGGGGAGTAGGCAGGCTATTAACCCCTTAGGTCCCAGATAGGCTCTCACTCCCCAGTTGTGGTGCGACAGGGACAGGCCCTAGGTTAGGGTACCGGTCACGTTAGTGCCTAGGGTAGTTAGGGACTCAGCGGATGCTGTGGTTCCAGTGACGGAGTTCGGACCCACGTTGGGGTCCACAGAGACTTTCGTCAGAATAGGATCGCCCCTGGCGGTCCGCGCGTGCCAGGAGTTCGGTTGGAGGATCAGACGGATTCATCACACGTCTGACCCTTTGTGAAGAGTTGCTGACCCGAGCACCGGAGTGCTCGGCAGGTATCACACATTCTTAAGTGCACCACTGGGCCCTTAGCATAAATAGTGACTGCGCAGTCACCCACGTTCCCTCTGCAAGAGTGCGGGACATTGGGTGGGGTTCTTTGGACACTGGGTGGGATCACCTAGTGTTGGGGAGCATCCTGCGAGACGTTGCAGTAAGTGTCTCCTCGTGAGAGGGACACAGGTCATTATGAATGTGATGAGTTGTTATGCATGTTAGTAAAGCCATTAGTTATTATACCCCACTGTGTATGTGATTATTAGTGATTGTCTTGCGAGGAACCACTCCCCCTCTGGCGGGAGCCATCGCAGGTGGAGGCGCTGCACCGTGTAAGTGATCACCCCTAGTATTGTGTTGTGTCCCAGGTTCCCCGTGGCGGAAGCTCAGCCCTCCTGTGAGCCAACAGGTAATGCACCACACCTATGGTAACACCGTATGTTCCTTGCACCCACATCAGATCTGCGATTGGGGGGGGAATACCCGTTACATAACCAATAGACCTGACTGGTCATAAATTCAAAGTGTGGGGTACAATGTCTAATAAGTCAGCATTAGTAGGTTGATGGTGATATATAACAAGCACAATATATCATTCATAATCATGATTTTATATATACTGTGTGTGTAAACTTTTGAAATGTACAGGGGTACAAGATCTATCTAATGTTGACTCTATGGAGCATCTCACTTCAAAAAGGGTTTAAACAACTGTAACTATTTTCCTGGTATTAACAAGATGATGTTTCAATTATTGTAGCAAGGACAGTGTCTCATTTAAGGCATATCACATCTATATATGTGTGTTATAGACAGCAAAATGATATGATGAATCAATATTGCAACACTGTAGTGGTTGAGCTTATAATTTGTTAAACCCACAGAACAAACCCCTAGAGGGAAATGCAGTGATAGATCTCTGAATATTCAGCACATATATATGTAGCACACTGGGAGACAAGGAATATATATTATTAAACCTGTTCCACTACTTAATGTGTACAAATCCTGTTTTGCAATCAGTATGCTGAATTAATACACTTTTGTAAAGTCTGTACATGAAACTAGTAAGTCTAGCTGAATAGTATGGTACATATAACCACTTTCGACCCTCCTCTATTGTAGTTTGTGATTGCTAACACTCCCAATAATCAATAAAAAGCCCAACTTAAATGCCACATTTAAGGGATATCATAATGAAAACCTGATTAGGCTGCTAGCGCTCCTGATGTTGTAATAAGGGCCGCCAACTGCGGGGGACAAAGGGTACTGGTGTCCCAGGTCCCGTGGGCCAGTAAATAAAAAAATTAAAACGCTGCACTGCTGCGGGTCTCCCTGTTGGCAGCGCCGGAAGTAGGTTGGGTTAAGCTTCCGGCGCGCCATCATGAGAGGGAGGCCCGGCGCACACGGGAGCAGGGGAGACAGGTGTCTGCAGAGGGGCCGGCAGCAACTGCTGTAACCAGCCACTTGGGCCCCCGCAGCACCACCACCTCCCCCCCACAGCATCGGGCCAAAACCCCCACGCCCCCCCCCCCCGCAGCAGCATCGAGGCACCACCCCACCCCCCACTGCCACTGGGCCATCCCACCACCACCCCCCCACTGCCACCGGGCCGTCCCACCACCCCCCAATTGCCACAGGGCCATCCCGCCACCCCCCCACCCTCCACTGCCACCGGGCCATCCCTCCACCCCCCCGCAGCATCGGGCCAGCATCAACTCCACCCCCGCAGCACACCAGTGAGGGAGCAGCAGCTGGGCCGGCAGCAACTGCTGTGACCCCCGTGGCACTGCCACCCCCCTGCCCAGGACCGGGATGTCCCGCCACCCCCCGCCACACCCTGCAGTCGCCGGACACGCCCCGCCACACCCTGCAGTTGCCGGACACCCCCCGCAGCCTGCCGGACACCCCCAGTGGCCCGTAGGACACCACTGCAGCATCACCTCCCCCCATGCAGCATCTTCCCCCCGCAGCATCGCCCCCCCACAGCATTTACCCCCCTGCAGTCATCATAACATTAAAATCCAACACGTTTCGAACGTGTAGCGTTCTTTATCAAGGACCTATAAAAGGGGTATTTTTATATGTATTGGGGGTGTTGGGGTATTTTTTATATGTATTAGGGTAATTTTTATATGTATTGGATACACACACAAACACACACACACACACACACACACACACACACACACACACACACACACACACACACACACACACACACACACACACACACACACACACACACTCCCAGTAAGAGATATATGTATATGTATTGGGTAGGTGGGGTTTTTGTATGCATTTGGGGGGTGGGGGCAGGTTGTATATATTTCGGGGTGGGGATTTAAAAAAAAAAGTATTTGGGGGGTAGGAAGTTTTTGCATTGAGGGGTGGGAAGTTTTTTGGTATATATCTTGTGGGGGGGTACGGAATAAGTGAGAGTGTGGTAATTGACGGAGGGAGAGGAGAGAGGGGGTGAGTGAGGAAAAGAGGGAGTTAGGTTGAGTCCATAGACACTAAGCCCGTGCAGAGGCACGCGGAGGCTGAGGGACAGCCCATGCCTTACTACGTGCACCGTCCGGGGGCGTGTCTATGGGTGGGCCAGTGATGTCACGGAGCTGGTTCGACCTCATTGGCCGAACCGCTCACGTGACCGTCCCTGCGCACGTAAACTAAAATTTGTGTCGGATACGCTTCCGCATGGCTGCGGAAGCGTGTGCGCGAGCCCCTGCTAAAGTCGCTCTCATTGCGGCTGCAGGGGCTTACTGACACACGTGAGCGTGGCTCAGTGGCTAAGCGCTGACTTGCCAGTGGCCTAAGAGTGAGAAGCAGGGGAGAAAAATACATGTGAGGCGGGAGAGTGAGAGGGGGTGAGACGGCATGGAGAGAAATACATGGGATGGGGGGCGGAAAGAGAGGGGGCTCATGAGGTATGAAATGGGGGAGGGTCAATACTGCCGACACGGGGGGCTGCTTAAAATATTTGTCCCGGGCCCCACGATTTCTTTTGGCGGCCCTGGTTGTAATTATATGTTACATGGTAGTTAGACATAAAGGTTGAACCTGCAATCTATTAGGTCCACAGATAGAACCCTATAGAAAAATGCAGTAATGGACTGCAACATATATCTAAGTAGCACACTGTTAGACAACGAATATATGTGCTTAACCCTTTTTTCCCATTTAATATGTGCAAATCTGTTTGTGCTGATTGTGTATACAATACTCTAATATAATCTATATATTATGCTAATTAGTCTCAAAGGGTGGTTTGGTAAATATGGATGCTATAGACCCTCTTGCATGGTAAATTCACAATGTGTTATAGTAACAGCCCCAATAAATGTGTGATCAGCCTTTTTAAATGCCACGTTTAAGGCTTATCATGATGAACACTGCAATCGGCTGGCAGAACACCCATCTGGGACCAATTGTTGTAAATAAACACTCACCAGATTATCACCACTGCACCACCTGCTTACTGGAACTCTGTACCTGACGTACATTTCAGCAAATAACACGCCTTCATCCTGGGGTGAGCGTATCAGCACTAATGGCCGCCCCTAAATACCAAAAAATGGGTTGTCATGGCAACCCGTATGGAGCTTGTTACTTGTAAACACTTAGTGGGCTATGCACTAAGCTCAATGGATTTGCGTTCTGATTTGGCCAAAAAACAGGTTCGTTAAAAAGTGAAGCCGGGGACATGATGCACTAAGGCCTTGAGGCCATTTTTTAACGTACTGTGCCGGCCAGCTAAAAGCTAATGCGGCTGCCTCCGCAGCTTAAAAATAACTGTGGACGGCGCGCGGCAAACTTCGGCCGTTTTCGGCTGGTTTTCCCGCGCCTCGGGCACTTTCAATAATAAGCGCCATTAGCGCTTATCTATTGAAGCAGCCGCCGCGTGGGAAACTCTGTTTTAAATGGAGAAAAGCCCCGCTGTCAGCCCGCGATACACCCGGCAAGCTTTAGAATAAAGCTGGCCGGGACAGTACCTGCTCAAAATAGCTCAAAACAGCCACAGCGTACGTGATGCTTTTTTCCCCCCTGCTAGCATTCTTAACCTTTACGTACGCTAGCTGATAGAAAAAAAAGCCGCATGTAACATTTGCATGGAGATTCTGTATCTCCATGTAAGGCTGTTACAGGCGATCGTACACTAAATAAAAACATTTTAATAATAGTGTACATGAGCAGGGGGTGTCCGGAGCTGAACCGCATTGGTTTCAGGTCCGAGGACCCCCTACTTCAGGAGATATAGGCCCCTTTATGGGGTGCCGGTATCCCCTGCAATTTAAAGCTCCCGCGTCACATGACCGGGTTATTTCCATTCTGCAGGGGATACCGGCACCCCATAAAGGGGCCTGTATCTCCTGAAGTAGGGGGTCCTCGAACCTGAAACCAATGTGGTTCAGCTCAGGAGACCCCCTGCATATCTACACTAGTATTAAAACACACATAACAATAAACAATAATTCATTAATGTAGCGGCTATTCGCTATGGTAATGAAGCTGCTTTAATGTATTTTTAATTATAGTGTGCGGGAGCAGGGGGTCCCCTGAGCTGAACCGCATTGATTTCTGCCTCAGAGACCCCCTGCTTCCCGAGTTACAGGCCCCAGTATGGGGCATCGGAGGCCAATGTCGCCGCCATCTTTATAGCGTCCAAGACGTGACGTGGGCTCTATAAAGACGGCGTCCGCACTGGCACCTGATGCCCCAAACCGGGGCCTGTAACTCGGGAAGCAGGGGGTCTCTGAGGCAGAAATCAATGCGGTTCAACTCAGGGGACCACCTGCTCCCGCACACTATTAATAAAAATACATTAATGCAGCTTCATTACCTTAGCGGATAGCCGCTAAGGCAATGAAGGGGTTAAGGCACATTATCATGTTTATTGGGGACAATTGCCCCCAATAAACAACACACATCCCTACGCCCCCTAACACATACAGTACTGTAATGGGCAAAATTATGTTATCCACATATGGATATTAATGCATTTGCCCATTTTAAATACATATAAATTACAATAAATACAGTCAAAACATATTACACTTACCTTTTACAGGCACCCACGATGAAGGCCATCTTCATCCTCATCTTCATTCTGCCCATGCCCCTCTGGTGCTGCAAAACATGCACAACAATCACAATAGCCAATGTAATGTCCCCTAGCCCCTTAATCACCATAGTGGTTATTAACCGCTCCAGTCTTTAAGGGGTTAACCCACCCTCACCCACCACTTGGGAGGCCTACATACCCTCCCCTACTAACCCCCCACCCCGTGAGGCCTAACCACCCTCACCCACTACCCACAAGGGAGGCCTACCACATACCCTTGGGGCCAAGACACCCTCCCCCCCTACACATACAGTACAATAATGTGCAAAATAACTATTATCCAAATATGGATAATATATTATTTGCCCATTATGAAACACATAAAACATGCATAAATCAGAACATGAATTTTTAATCTTAAAATCACCACAATGCATGTTCCAATAAATCCAGCATCTATTGTAAATATAAGGCAACAAATCAGCAGCTCCACAAATGTATATGAAATGTCACATAATTGCATTGAGTGTGTACATGATGCAATTAATCTGTGCATCATGTAACACTATGCAAAATATATGTAACAATAAAATACACTATGAACAATGTACCCTAACCACCAATGCCATCATGAAAATCAATTAGAAACTAACCAACATAAAATACAATTAGCATCAATCAATTAATCCATTTCCTCAAACGATTAAAATACAATACAAATCAATTATACAATTCCCTATTCAATTCCTAAAGCCAAACCATTGCCAAAACAATTCTAATTTAAAGTAACCACCATCATTCTAATCTAACTACCATAAAGAAGCCATTAACTAAATACAAATTACATTATTCACAACAATGACAAAATAAAGCTGCTAAATACATTAGCCATACATTAAAAGAACATAAACATGAGCCAAACAATCAATTATTATCCCTGTATGTCTATCTATACAGATAGATAAACATAACATACAGGGGCAATAATAGAGCATAAAATACAAAGCATTTACATACAAAAATCACATACAATAAACCCATTCAGTGTCCGTGACTGTATGTATATACATATATACATTAACGGGCATTAAATGGGACTGAAAAAAAAAAAGACATGAATCAAAAATCATAAAAACCTGTAAAAGTTAAAATAATAAACTTTTCTTTTGTTTACTCACCATTAGATGTCCACTCACCGAAATCCAAGCGACCCGGAAGCACAGGAACCAATCCACAGGTAAGCCATAAAATAAAAAACCATAACAAATCCTCGTCTGTGTCTTCTTTCTTCTTTGGGGTCTTAATTGTAATGTACAGCTACACTAGCTATATTATCAACGTTAGAACTACCTCTCAATAAAGGCTATTACCTACAAAGGCAATGGTGTTTTCGACAAGTCTATTCCTGCCTTAGGTTTGAACCTAAGTAAACAACTACACACTACTAGGCTGCAAGAAAACCTGAACCTACTGTGTGTGGTTTATATACTTACCTGACTAAAAAGAGTCAAAGCTAATGGTTCAATAACAGCTAACCCTGTGGTTGCCAATCAAACCAGGAACACCAACAAATAGAGCACATAGTAACCTATCATATGTTTGCATTTATAAATGCTACCACAAAAACTATCAATACCATTAAAACAGTACCCTCTGTCTAAATGATATGAAGTTACCATCTACTGACACTCGAGGTTACAAGAGCATAACTAAACATAGTCTGCTCCACTAGGGGTCACTAATAAGTAAATCAATAGGTTTTTGTGGTATGCTACCAAGGCCACACTAACCTGATACCAGGCCTTTTAATCACTTTTATCACACTAACATGCTCTCTATTTAATGGCGAACACCAACTTAACAAAATAAGGAATAGCATTATCAGATAACACTAGTACCTAGGTTTTGCTGCTCACCCATTCAATGGTGTTGTTCGCTTTTTGAAAGATAAGGTATCTTACCTTTACCTGGTTGCACCGGGATTTAAGGTGAACCAATACCTGTTCTAACAGGAACACATATTACGGATTGGCACATATATGAATCCGAGAGAGACTAGCTGAATAAGTGGTTTTTCTAAGACCTTTTATGTTGTATAGTCCACAATTATTTTAAATACACACCAATAAAGGTTACATTTGAATCATATAATCATTACATTGTTGGGAGTGCTACACTAGGGGCCTTCTTTTCTAACCTTTGTCTCTTCATAGGAATTTCACTCAAGTAATGATGTAATATATTATATACATAAAGTAGCAGTTAAATAACTGATACCACAAGATCCGAATTTTGACGCAGACCAATTAATAGGTCCCACAAAACCAAATGTAACAAGACAAATAATTATTTGAACTTTAATACAAAATAAAACCCGTCCAAAATCATAAAATGACAACTATAGTAAATAGATAAAATCCCCTAAAAGGCGAAATGGCGATATTGTGGAAATGAGTGCTGGTATAGTACTAAACATGCAGCCTTATAGAAGCTGCAGTGATGTACAAGCCAGAATATGATTACTCAGCTAAATGCCTCACTATAATAACTTGCAGTTAAACACCAGCTAGATTATAATTAATCTAATCCTGCTAAAGATAGGAAATAGCAAAACAGATGTTGATAATACACAATCCTATGTCACAACTGGATGCTAGTCAAGATCCTAGTACTCCGGCAAAGAGTGGTATAGTATATGACCAGGCTTAATGTAGATCAAGACTTGCAAAGTGCTTAATGTAGATCAAGACTTGCACGTGCTCTTACTGTAGAATGTGATATTGTGCTCAGCGCGATTCACAGAGGTGATAACAGGCACTTTGCACTCTAAAACAGGCTTTTTTCAAGATTTTTTTCTAAGTCCCACAAAGCTCGTACTATCAGCTAAATGCGCTGATTTCTGCCAGTCTGCACGATTCTCAAAGCTACGATAAGTGATTGTGCTTTAAAAATGCACCGAAAAAAACATGCCAACTCAAGGCAGGCGCTAAAGGAGCAGGACTTAGAAAAAATTATTTGTTTACATTTTTACAGGCACACCATCCATACAACAGGCCGGGGGTGTCCCCAGCTGACCCCACGGATGTCTCTGGGTGATCCCCACGGGTGTCCTGGGGTGTCCAGGGATGTCCACGGGTGTCCGGGGGTGTCCGGGGGAGTGCAGGGGTCAACATGGGTGTCCGCGCTTCCTCGCCGGGGTCCCCTAAGGCGGCCTGGGGTCACAGCGGGCCTGCGGTACCAATGTGTGCCCCAAAAAACGAAACAATATTTGTAAATAAATACACCTCCCCCCCACCGCCTCCTACACATACACTACAGTAATTGGCAAAATTGCTATTATCCACATATGGATAATAATGCATTTGCCCATTTAAAATACATAAATCACAATAAATACTGTGGTATCAGCAAAAACTTGGCGCTGTGCATTAAGGCCAAACATCTCCACTTTGGTCTCGTCTGTTCAAAGGATATTGTTTAAGAAGTCTTGTGGTTTGTTGTGATGCAACTTTGCAAACCTAAGCCGTGGCTGACATGTTCTTTTTAGAGAGAAGAGGCTTTTTCCTGGCAAACCCTTCCAAACAAACCACACTTGTTCAGTCTTTTTCTAATTGTACTGTCATGAACTTTAACATTTAACATGCTAACTGAGGCCCGTAGAGTCTGAGATTTAAACTCTTAGGTATTTTGCAATTTCTCTGAGCATTGCACGGTCTGACCTTGGGGTGAATTTGCTGGTATGTCCACGTCCTGGGAAAATTGTCAACTGTCTTGAATGTTTTCCACTTTTGAATAATCTTTCTCACTGTAGAATGATGGACTTTAAATTATTTGGAAATGGCCATAAACCCTTCCCAGATTGATGGGCAGCAACAATTGCTTCTCTAATTTCATTGCTGATGTCTTTCCTCCTTGGCATTGTGTTAACACACACCTGAATGCTCCAGACCAGAAAACTGCTAAAACTTCAGCTTTTATAGAGGTGGTCACACTTGCTGATGATCAATTAATCAAGGGCATTTGATTAGCAGCACCTGTCTGCTACTTAGCATCTTAATTCCTATGGAAGCAGTAAGGGTGTACTTAGTTTTTCACACATGGCTTCTCCATTTTGGCTTTATTTTTGTTAAATAAATCATGACACTGTGTAATATGTCAAGTGTTGTTGTTCATCTGAGGTTGTATGTACCTAATTTTTAGACCTGCTAAGAACAGATGATTGTTATTATGTCCTGATATTTAAAACCATGTAATTCAAAGAGTGTGTATTTTATTTTTCACATGATCTGTACATATTGGAAAAAAAGAAAATAAACACAGGTGCAAAAAGATCGCTATCATATAATAAAAAGAGAGCATAATATGGATGGAAACAGTGTCCGATATCTTTGAGATGAATACTCTGAAATGAATAAAGAGGAAACAAAATATAGTAAAAGTACGTTCTGTATTAATATATTGCGCCAAAGTAGACAGCTACTTACAAAGTAGCCAATAATTTAGGCATGTAGGACACATAAGTTCCTCTCCTTCCTGTTGTCTGATATTTACTTATATAATATATATTATATATATATATATATATATATATATATATATATATATTAATATATATATATATATATATATATATATAATATATATATATATATATATATAAAGCCTATAGGGAACCATGTTAAAAATGGTTATTGAGGCAAAAAGTGACACTGTGTGCTCATTTGCATGTCATTTCCCAGAATCCCTTGCTGCAGTGGAAGTGCTGTATGCTGGGTGATTAATGGGGAAAGGCGGGGGGTTGCAGACCTGCCTAAGACATGCAGATGAGCACACAGCTATATTTGCATATTTGCTTTCCTGTGGAGGGTTTTTGTCACTTTTTTTACTCACCATAACTTAACTCAGTATTATGGTTTAGCCTATCCCATAAGCCTCTCTTGCATTCCAGTAAAATCAACCCCACACTGATGAGACCCATCAAGGTCGAAACAGCTGTCTGTGGGTGGTTTTCTGGGTATGCACCTTAACCCTGGCTGTGCTCAAGCTGTGACCATGCAGCAAGCTTAAGCCTATAGGGAACCATGTTAAAAATGGTTATTGAGGAAAAAAGTGACACTGTGTGCTCATTTGGCATGTCATTTCCCAGAATCCCTTGCTGCAGTGGAAGTGCTGTATGCTGGGTGATAATGGGGAAAGGCGGGGTTGCAGACCTGCCTAAGACATGCAGATGAGCACACAGCTATATATATATATATATATATATATTATATATATATATATTATATATATATATAATATATATATATATATATATATATGTATATATGTATAACTATATATATATATATATATATATATATTATATATATATATATATAGGTTATACATATAGTTATACATATAGTTATACGTTACCGTTCCAAGGATTGGTAAACAAGAGACAGCACTCAATGTTGAAAATCAAATGTGTATTAGTGATGCAAAAATACATCCAGAAACCCAACGTTTCGGTCCTACAGAATGGGACCTTCCTCAGGGGATACAAAGGGAGAATGACCACAGTTCACCACATATTTATACATCAAACACTGAAAGTCAATTTAACCAATCACCATCACCCAATTAAATTAACACAAGAAACCTGCAGCTCTGATGTCATGTGTTGATTAAGCTTACATAAGATACCTCCATACTGCTAATCACCCAGCTGTGTATTGCATCCATTGTCATGGTTACCAATGGGTCTGAGCTCTGATTGATATGTCAGGGGCAGCAGGGAGAGGGTTTTTAAAGAAGTAAAGCAGGTAGTGCCATACATAAGTGAAACATAATAAAACCAGGACATATAGGTGTGGGGGAGTGTGGGGGAGTGGTGGGGATCATGATGGCATGTACTGACATAACTAGAGGGCAGAGCCAGACTATGTCATATGAACCATAAGTGCATATGGGAATACCACAATAAGTAGAACTTGCATGTAAACAAATGATGAATAAATATGTATAGACTTCTAACCAAAGGAGAACAACAGAGGATATTATACCATGAAGCACATCAGTGAAATTAATGTGATTGTCCACACAGACGCACATGTCCATAGGTATCATCAGGATCTGACCTAAAGAAAACAACTTAGCTTAAAATCCTCGTTAAGCCCTTTTGGGGTCATTGTACTTAAATCAAAGATAGCTTTAGCTTCCAGCTGTAATAGTAGTTTATTCCTGTCGCCACCCCTGGTAGGGGCACGAGCCTGTATAATGGGCATGCATCTTAGAGTTGCTAAACTGTGTCTGTGTTCCTGAAGTGTCGTGCCACCGGTTGGTGTTTCAAATTATCGTCATCTTCAGCACCCAGAAGTGCCTTCCTGATTGCACATCGATGAATACTGATACGTTCCTTTAACATTCTCATCGTCTTTCCGACGTAGTAGAGCCCACATGGGCACTTGATGAAGTACACTACATATTTAGACTCACAGATTAAATATTGTTTAATTTTTGTAGATTTGCCAGTCTGAGGGTGAGCAAAAGTACTTCCTGTTTGCATAAACTGGCAGTTGGTACAGCCATGGCATCTGTATGACCCCGGTTTTCTCGCCAGCCAGGTCTTGGCTGGCATGTATTTGTCAACGGGATCAGAATGTGTAAGCAGATCTCCCAGATTTCTGCCTCTTTTGTAACAAAAAAGGGGTGGAGCATTAAAGTCTTTCCAATCCTGCGATCATTAGCCAATATATGCCTATGTTGTTGTATAGACCTTTTGATATGTCCAGATGCAGTGCTGTAAGTGCTGACCACCTTACAGCGATCAGAATCAGTGGTCCTCATTGTTGGTGACAGCAGCTCTCCCTCTTTGGATCCTGGCTTTGATGAGTGCCTTATTGACTTCTTATCTCATCAAATCTACAAAAATTAAACAATATTTAAACTGTGAGTCTAAATATGTAGTGTACTTCATCAAGTGCCCATGTGGGCTCTACTACGTCGGAAAGACGATGAGAATGTTAAAGGAACGTATCAGTATCATCGATGTGCAATCAGGAAGGCACTTCTTGGGTGCTGAAGATGACGATGATTTGAAACACCAACCGGTGGGCACGACACTTCAGGAAACACAGACACAGTTTAGCAACTCTAAGATGCATGCCCATTATACAGGCTCGTGCCCCTACCAGGGGTGGCGACAGGAATAAACTACTATTACAGCTGGAAGCTAAAGCTATCTTTGATTAAGTACAATGACCCCAAAAGGGCTTAACGAGGATTTTAAGCTAAGTTGTTTTCTTAGGTCAGATCCTGATGATACCTACCTGGACATGTGCCGTGTGTGGACAATCACATTAATTTCACTGATGTGCTTCATGGTATAATATCCTCTGTTGCTCTCCTTTGGTTAGAAGTCTATACATATTTATTCATCATTTGTTTACATGGAAGTTCTACTTATTGTGGTATTCCCATATGCACTTATGGTTCATATGACATAGTCTGGCTCTGCCCTCTAGTTATGTCAGTACATGCCATCATGATCCCCACCACTACCCCCACACTCCCCCACACCTATATGTCCCTGGTTTTATTATGTTTCACTTATGTATGGCACTACCTGCTTTACTTCTTAAAAAACCCTCTCCCTGCTGCCCCTGACATATCAATCAGAGCTCAGACCCATTGGTAACCATGACAATGGATGCAATACACAGCTGGGTGATTAGCAGTATGGAGGTATCTTATGTAAAGCTTAATCAACACATGACATCAGAGCTGCAGGTTTCTTGTGTTATTTTAATTGAGTGATGGTGATTGGTTAATTGACTTTCAGTGTTTGATATATATGTCCCTGGTTTTATAATTGTTTCACTTTTGTATGGCACAACCTGCCTTAATTCTTTAGATATCCTCTCTCCTATTGCCCCTGCCATATCAATCAGAGCTCACACCCATTGATAACCATGACAATGGATGAATGCACAGCTGTGATTAGCAGTATGGAGGTATCTTATTGTAAGCTTAATCAACACATGACATCAGAGCTGCAGGTTTCTTGTGTTAATTTAATTGGGTGATGGTGATTGGGTTAATTGACTTTCAGTGTTTGATGTATAAATATGTGGGAACTGTGTCATTCTCCCTTTGTATCCCCCTGAGGAAGGTCCTATTCTGTAGGACCGAACGTTGGTTTCTGGATGTATTTTTGCTTTCACTAATACACTTTGATTTTCAACATTGAGTGCTGTCTCTTGTTCCAATCTTGGAACGGTAACGTATAATCTACATTCTCTATATGCGACGTGCACCTTGGCTTACCAGCACTCTATTGGAGTGCCAACTGCCTTATCTGACTATATATATATATATATATCTATATATATATATATATATACACTGGCGACACACTTTATTCGATCTCGGTTAGTCCCACGAATTCGGGTATACCCGGGTGTATTGAGGTTTGTGACTGTTTTCTGCCGAGTGCATTGGGTTATTTTCCAGGCAGGGATTGAAGCATTTATTCCCGCTGGCTGCAATACTGCACAGTATATATATTATATTATATACTGCATTACAATTCATGAATTTATGTCCATCTGTAGACACGCGAAGCAATTGCAGCCTATTAAATCCTAATCATTATCATTTAACAGATCAGCCGCCCGTCAGCCAGGCATGAACCCAGGCTGGGAAGGCAAACGCAACGGGGCTTGTCAGAGGTGAGGAGGCGCATTCCAGGTATCTGCCAGGTACATACTGGGTATTTGCTCGAATAAAGTGTGTCGGTGCAGTATATATATTATATATGTATATATATATACAGTGTTCAACAAATCACCCAAAAATCTACTTAGCCCCAACCAAAAAATCTACTCGCCACCTAGTCCCGCCCCCAACCCCGCCCCTAGTCCCGCCCCCCAAACCTAGTCCTGCCCCCAACCCCCGCTTTCAAATAAAATATATCAATAAAATACATTTAATAAATTCCTAGTCAGAACATTCGTTTTTGACAAATGTATTTATTGTATTACATTATACTGCAATTAGTCCTTGTTACATGTGTGTGTGCGTGTGCGTGTGGGTGTGCGTGTGTGTGTGTGTGGTGTAAGTAATTGTTGGATCTAGAAATAAAAGCCAGATGTGAGTAACTAGTTTCCTGAACCCCTTAACCAGTGTCTGGACGTCTCCCGCTTCACATATCTAAAGCAAGCAATCCCCGCCTGGGATCTTACCCGGATCCGCAGTCCCTCAATGTCCAGGTACCCGCATTCCCACAATGTTATACATTGGAGGGGAGGTGTTCCCTACCTGTCTTCTGGGTTAGGGGGGGTTCCAATGTCTTCCATGTGAAGCTTGAGTCAGATCTGGAAGAAAGCAGTATAAATTATGTCGGTGTAGTATAGGGCAGTTAAGATATACAGGGTAAATAAGATATCCAGATCGAGAGTGTGAGACAGAGAGAGAAGAGAGTGGGTGAGAGACAGAGAGAGAGAGTGGGTGGAGAGACAGAGAGAGAGAGTGGGTGAGAGACAGAGAGAGAGAGAGTGTGTGAGAGAAAGAGAGAGGAAAGATTGGGTGAGAGAGAGAGTGGGTGAGAGACAGAGAGAGAGAGAGTGGGGTGAGAGACAGAGAGAGAGAGAGTGGGTGAGAGACAGAGAGAGAGAGAGTGGGTGAGAGACAGAGGAGAGAGAGTGGGTGAAAGACAGAGAGAGAGAAAGAGTGGGTGAGAGACAGTGAGAGAGAGAGAGAGTGGGAGAGAGAGAGAGAGAGAGAGAGAGAGAGAGAGAGAGAGAGAGAGAGAGAGAGAGGGAGAGAGAGAGAGAGAGTGGGTGAAAGACAGAGAGAGAGAGAGAGTGGGTGAGAGACAGAGAGAGAGAGTGTGTGTGAGAGACAGAGAGAGAGAGTGGGTGAGATACAGAGAGAGAGAGAGTGGGGT
>NC_134484.1:208830813-208858313 GCF_040206685.1 Ascaphus truei | reverse complement strand
TATATATATATATATATATATATATATATATATATATATATATAGTGGTGTGTGTGTGTGTGTATCCCAAACTCTATATTTTAACTGGAAAAGTTGGGGGGTCGTCTTATACGCCGGAATATACGGTACATAAAACTGGTGGGTAGGAGTGGATGACACTGGGGAAAGCAAATGGAAGGGGAAAAAAGGGGGGGCGGGAGAGGGAAGGGATGTAGCAAAGAGGTGGATGAATGCCCCCTCAAATGGACTGCCTTTGTGCACCAGAAAAAAACATATTACCAGATGCCAGCAAACAATAAAATAAACAGTGATCCAATATTAGTATACTGCCAGCATGCCTGCAGCCCAAGCGATTTGTGAACTTGGCTGCAGGAGATTGTAGACGCGTGAACCAGCTCACATGCATTACATCAGGTAGGGGGGGCCCGAGAAATTTCATGGATGAAAAGGGGGGTTCGGCATAAAAAGTTTGCTCACCCCTGGACTACCCAACCGCCTGCAATCAGACCAAGGCCGAGACATTGAGAGAAAGCTCATCAGGAAATTACTAAAGCTTCTCAACATTACTAAGTCCCAAACGACTCGGTACCATCCAGAGATGCTCTGCTGGAGCGATTTAGCAGGACATTACTAGATATGCTCGGTACCCTGAAAGGCACTCAAAAAAACGAGTGGAGCAAGCATGTGGAAAACCTGGTACATGCATATAATTGTACCCACCATGAATCCACAGGATTCTCTCCTTATTTTCTCATGTTCTGTCGAGAAGCCCGGCTGCCGATAGAAGTACTTCTGAGAGTGTCAACAGATGGAATACACAACGCACTTCCAATACGTGCAACAGCTTCAGGAAAGCCAGCAACAGGCTTATCAACAAGCCGAAAAGTCTGCTTCTCAGCTGAATGCCAACAATAAAATGCACTATGACAACAAGGTCAGACATCAGGAGATTCGTCCTACGGATGCCATGCTCCTCCGAAACCTTGGAAACCACGGGAAGCATAAATTGGCAGACCGTTGGCGAGACTGAGTGTTCGAGGTTGAGTCCCAGGTGCCGGGCCTCCCGGTGTTCTGCATAAAAGACGCGGATGGTCGGGTAAGGGTCTGGCACCGGAATCATCTCCTACCTATTCCACAAGTGGGGGATGACGAACCAGAGATACCAGTTACACCACTGGACAGTGATCCGAAACAATCGGAAGACCTAAAGGACACAATAAACGGGACCACCAGGAAGCGTAAGGACAGTGAAACAACAGTCAATGAATCGTAGAGGATCCTATGGAGGGACCCTCTCAAAGGACACCCCAAAACCTAGGGGCACTTTCCGAAGGTGCTACGGGTAAAGGACCCCGAGAAACAGTGTCTACTTCGGTGGCTCCAATGAGCCAGTCTCTAGACCCTAGAAGTCCCTGCTTCATACCCCAACAAGACTTCTCAGAGACACTAGTACTGTATCACCAATGGAAGAGGCTGAGCCTCAGAACTATGTACATTACTCCCCAGAGGGAGTTGAAGAAGGGCTTCACAGAAGCCAACGTGCTAGGTACCCTCCAACCCTGGTAACCTATGATACAATTGGGGCACCCCATTATGAGGCTCAGCAGTGGTCTTGCAGCAAGATCAAGTCTGTGATTGTACATTTCTGTAAACATTACTATCTCATGTAGAGTTATGACATGTGCTAAGTTATATGTACATGTTATGCATTTTCAGTTATATAATTGATGTTGGTTAAATGTGTTATAACCAACCCCCAAGCGGGGACTGTCACAGGAGACCAGGAAATGTACACCTTTATACCGGGATCATTAATTGAGCAAAACAAAGGAGTAAAACAAATTGTGTTTATTCCTTAAAACAGACATAAACACAATTAATTACATTATGCAGAAAAAAACAAACTTACTGGGGGTCTGGGTTAAAAAAAACCAAAAAAAACTGACCTTTCCTAAATCAGATAGTCCTTAAAACAAAGTCTTTACAAGTCCTTTCAATGACCGGGATGTACCCGCAAAAGTCCTGGAACTCAATTTGGCATGCAGTTCCTGACGCCACCGGTCTTTCCATTCTGGAGGTGCTGAAATCCCTTGACCAGGAGTGAGTACCAAATGTCCTGGTACGCTTTTTGGCTTGTAGTTCCAGCCGCGACTGCTACATCTCTTTTCAGAACTTGGCCCCTGAAAAGTGGGACTTAGAAAATGTCTTGCCTTGAAATTTCTGAAGCCGGCTCGTCTATTTCTCACAGAGCATCATTTGGCCAGTTCAAATCTGCAGCTGTCTTGGCGCTAAGAATTTCTTAGAATCTCTAGACCTGATTGGCTGCTATGTTTCTAATAGGATTTCAGCCCCATTCACAAAACGCTATAGCCAATCAGCGTGTGGGAATATTTCTACCAGCCTATCACAGATTTTCCGGGACTCTGAAGCCAGACGGGCACTGATTTCAATTCTGCTAAGGGGCATGCACCAACCCGGCACCTCTGCCAAATAGCATATTGAACCCCCAGTTGTGCCAGGCTCCTCAGAGTCTGGGGTTGGCAAATGGTTTCCGGATAGCCCTTATTCATGGCAGGACGTGGGAACTTGTGTAACTCCAGTACTCTGCCCACCCTAACACCTTGGCATCTCTGAGACTTTCAAGTCCGGGGCCTGACCAGACACAGTGGCACCAAGCCTGCTGGCCATCTGGTCTCTCGGAACCAAGGACTTGGAAATTCCCCAGTTCATATACAGGGCAGACACATATACACTGTTATACACCATATTAATAAAAATCTTACAAAAATCTTCTAAGTCCCTCAAACCCTAGGATCTACTGAAAAAGATATGCAAGATCATGTTCAGAGCTCCTAGACCTTCCTATAAGAAGTTTTAATAAAAGCTGCTTCAAATAGCGCTTAGGTTCATTTTCAGGTTTCAGGGTTGCTTCAATTGTACTGAAGCTGGACTTTTAAATAGTTTTACTCCCGCAATCTTATACATGGTTGGAGACACTACGAACCCTTATACCAGGTTCAGGGGTTTGGGGCATATACTGTGGGGGCTCCCCCTAAATCAGGGACACCTGACTATACCCGGGATACACAAATCCCCATGACCCATTTTACCTTTCTGGTCTATGCTGAAGCAGGGACTCCTGGTGGTGAGCTGCAAGAACGTTTTCAGGGTAGGATTTTGACCGAAGCCTTGTGCTTCAAGGTATCCGAGAATCTGACCTGATCCCCGGTTACCTTTTTGGGGTAACCAGTAACTCTTGAACCCCGCTACATAGCCACAATCTGAAAAGACTTTCTCAGCAAAACCCAGAAACTCACAGCCTAGAAAGCTCTGCTTGCTGGCACTCCTGGAAAGGCAAAAGCACAAAAATTCTTTGTCGCATATTTTCATACAAGTCATAGCAGTAGATACACGAGGACCCCGCAACGTGACTCAGGTGCAACTAAGTGGGCTTGACTGTGGCGGTGGAAGGGTTAACCAGGCCAATAATAAAGGTATTATGCCTGGCTGGTTAATCCTAAACCGTGTTGGGACAGAAAGGGTTAAAATGTATTGCCAACATAATAACAGGTTTTCCCCTACACTACCTTTATTGTCCCCATTTTGCAGCGCAGAAGCTAGCTGCAATGAAATGAATGAAAAATGTGCTAACTGTATTTGCAACACAAGGGGGAGCATCTAGCGCTGTGCCAAGCGCTGATTGAAGAAGCGTGCCTGTGAATAAGTAGCTGCATTCAAGATGGGTATCAGTTTCCAGACCACAGATGTCAAAACCGCAAAGTCAATTGAATAAGTGGGCTGCGGTTTAGCTGAAGTGCCTTCATACATGGTATCCTGCCGTCTCATTATCCACTTAAGTTGAATTGTTGTGGCGCGTCTGCGGTTACGATCAAAGCCAGGACGGATACATTGTATGCCGGCTTGTAACCCAGACCGATTATAGGTCAAACCGCGACCCACATCTAAGCCTTCAATTAAGTGGATAACTTGCGTTAGGAAAGAGCTAGCACTCTAATTATTGGAGTGCAACTAAGTCAAAAGAAACCATAAACATATATAAGTTTGATAATTATTGCATATGCAGAACATATATATATAAATATAAACTGTATTGCAATGGTGTTTTTAAATGTACAGGCAGGAAACCTTTCCTGCCAGCTCGGCAATGAATCCATTAACATGCTCATATGTTATGGATGAATGAGCTGAGGGATTTTTCATCTCCGTACTTCAAAGGGCACTCTGCTAAGTTGGTGCCCCAGTGTCTAGAGAAGTCTGGAGTTGAAAAGCCTCAGAGACCCGAGGTGTTAGGGTAGCCGGGATATTTATAAGTATCAGATACCGGTGTGAAATATGGGCACTTCACACTTGGTAGCCAAACCCCAGACTTGCTGTCGCCAGGTAAGAGGTTGGGCCCGGTATTTTAAGCAGCTTATGTGTTAAGTTCGCACATGCTCTGTGCAAACCGTAAAGCAACTTCTGCCCTTTTTGCAAGCTACTGGCAAGTCTGGGAAAAGTTGTTCCCATGGGAGGATTGGCTGTGTATGTTAGGGATAGGGTTCTTAACCCTATAAGAACGCCTGCAGCCCAGTCCTAGTCAGATTCACACAAGATCAACCAAGAAAAGTCCAAGGTTTAGCGATAGCAGTTCCGGAGTGTGAGGGGTTAACTACATCGTAACGAAGTTTTGCACCTCTCTTCCAAAATTAATTTAAGCGAAGCATTCCCGAACGAATTCTGTAAGAACATTACAAAATCTTTCCCTTCAACGCAGATTTAGGGGTGGCAAGTTGCGCCCCTAGCCAAGGACTGTCGCACGACTCAAATCGCGCACCCACTTGCATGCATGCAGGGGTGCCCAGAGACATTGTTTCATTCTGTGTTGATTTTGTTTCCCCATCCCAGTAAGTGTTTTAATTGACTGTAATTGTGAATAGTGTGTCTTAAAAGGAAATAAAATGACAATTTATTTTGCCCAGCTTGTGTGCTCAATCCAGAATCCCGGTATTAAAGTGTTGGTAAGACCAGGTCAAAGGGGACATTGACCTTTATTAGTGAGCCTGGTTACCCCCTCACCGTCACAATTGGTCACACAGCTTCAAAATTAGAATCAACAACATTTAAAAAAATAAAACAATAAAACACAAGACCAACCAATTTTCTGGATTCATGCAAACAATGTAAAAATACAATTATATTATGGCTAAAATTATGTTATATGAGGTCATACAAAAAAATATTTAATATATGCGCAGTGCACAACCCGATGTAGCTGGGTCCCCCTCCAATCTCCTGTGCCAGAGTGGGACGGCTGTAGGGTGGTCAGACGCCGCAGGAGCTCCGTGGCGATCCCGATCTGCCGGGCGCCACCATCTTAGGCTCGCACATGAGTGATGGTAGCGGTGCACATGTGCAGTACAGCCGCGAGCATACGACATCTTGGGAACAGCTCTGCGGGACCATAGAAAGGGGTGACACGTCCCAGAGTGCAAGGGGGCAGGGATCACGCGATGCAGCATTCACGACCAGATCAGTTAGGTTTGGCGTGAATTAGCCACCACTCAAGTCGGAGCAGGGATAGCAAGGGTAAGGTAGTGTACAGGGAGCAGTGCTCTCTTAGACTAGGCCATGTACTCCTCCATAGATCCCAGCTAGGCCCCGACGCGGTCACGGTAGACCAGGTCTTACCAACACATTAATACCGGGATTCTGGATTGAGCACAACAAGGGCAAAATAAATTGTAATTTATTTCCTTTTAAGACAAAATACACAAATCTTCACAATTACACTTAATAAACACTTACTGGGATGGGGAAACACAATAAAATGTGTACGGAACGAATGACTTAACAACAAAGTCTCTGGACATCCCTGCACGCATGCAAGTGGGTGTGCGAATTGAGCCGTGCGACAGTCCTTGGCTAGGGGCGCAACTTGCCACCCCTATATCTCCGCCAAAAGGAATAATTTTTTTAAGTCCTTACAGGATGCGTTCGGGAATCCCCAGCTCAAACTAATTCTGGAAGAGGGGTGCAAATGTTCGTTACGATGTAGTTAACCCCTCACACTCCGGAACCGCTGATGCTGGCACTTGGACGTTTCTTGGTTGAATCAGATGAATCTTTAGATGAATCTGACTAGGACTGGGCTTAAGGCATTTTTATAGGGTTAATGTTCATATCTCTAACATACCCAGCCAATCCTCCCGTGGGAACAACTTTTCCCAACTATCCCAGACTTGCCAGTAGTTTGCAAAAACGGCAGAAGTTGCTTCCCGGTTTGCACAGAGCATGTGCTAGCTTGACACTTAAGCTGCTTAGCATACTGGGCCCAACATCTTACCCGGCGACAGCAAATCTGGGGTTGGCTACCAAGTGTGAATAGCCCATACTTCGCACATGCATCTGGTGCTTGACAATATCCCAGCCACCCTAACACCTAGGGTCTCTGAGGCTTTTCAACTCCGGACTTCTCTAGACACTGGGGCACACACCTAGCAGGGTGCCCTTTGAAGTACGGAGATGAAAAATCCATGAGCTCATCCACCCTTAACACATAGTCATGTTAATTTATTCATTGCCAGGCTGGCAGGAAAGGGTTCCAGCTTTTAAATTTAAAACACCATTGAAATACAGTTTATTTTTATATGTATGTTCTGTATATGCAACAAATATAAAACTCATATGTATATTCATAGTACTTTATTAACTAGCTGCACTCCAAAAATTAGAGTGCTAGCTCTTTCCTAGCTCACGTTATCCACTTAATTGAAGGGGCTCTGTGATGTGGGTTGCTGTTTGAACTATAATTAGTCTGAATTACAAGCCGGCATACAATGTATCCGTCCTGGCTTTGATCGGTAAGCGCGCCACCAATTTAGCTTAAGTGGATAACGAGACAGCTGGATACATTGTAGCAAGAAGGTACTTCAGCTAAACCACAGACTGGAAACTTATACCTATCTTTAATGCAGCTTACTCGCAGGCACACTTATGCAATTTAGCGCTTGGTACAGCGCTAGAAGCTCCCCCTTCTGTCGCGAATACAGTTTGCACATTTGTCATTCATTCATACTACTGCAGCTAACTGCTGGGGCTGCAATACAGGGACAATAAAGATAGTGTAGGGGGATAATATGTGATTATGGTGACCATACATTTTAACCCCTTCAGTCCCAACAAGGTTTAGGGTTACCCAGCCGGGCAGAATACCTTTATTATTGGCCTGGTTAACCCCATCACCGCCACAGACGCATCTTAGCTTGCGGCTGCTGCAGGGAAGGCCGCTTCCCTCAGCAATTAGTGAAAACACAAGACCAACCAATTAATGCACCGGTAACGGATGCCACGCGGTGTGCATGGCCTGCGGTCTGGGACCAGACCACAGGCACATACTCAGAGACATTTACAAGGACACACTCCAGTGGGAAACCTGGGTAGAGGAGTGCCTACAAGTGCACCAATGGCCACGCACACTGTGGGTAGTGCTACTCTACACACCTTGGGTGGGCTTGGTTCTGTGAACACCGGGTGGTTAGGTGCCCAGATGTCCAAAGTACTTTGGGGGTTCAATCAGGGTGGTGTTATCGAGTTGTGGGGCCTTGTGTTATTACCGTGTTTGTATGGTTCTTTATATGTGTGTCAGTAAAGATAAGTTTAATATATACAGTGTGTGTATGCTTATTGCTGATTGTATTGGGTCCTGTGAGGGGTTATCCAGCTGCGCTAGGATCTCTCTGTGACGGTGAAGAGGTACTTATGCCATCAAAATAAAGGTAATCTACCCGGCTAAGTACCCCTGAGTCAGAAAAGGTATTTTTAGAGTGTCAGTTCTGCGACCCAGAGCTGACTGCAGTCCTAAAAATGTGTGTTAAACTGTTTAAAATGGGCCCAGGGGGAATAAGGGCTTGTCAGCCTGTGTTTAAGGAGTTAATTGGAGAAGTACGCCTGGGATTGTGAAGGATACAACATTGTAACACTGTCAACCACCGAGTCAAATGGATACTTGACTTGTGATTAGCTAAGTGTTCCGAGATTGCAACAATGTTTGATGTGGTTAGTGTCAATTTAGGTCAATTGGATAATTGCATCTGTGGTTGGAGGATGGGGAAATATACTGTTTAAACACACAGATCAAAGCTTACCCAATTAAATGTGTAACTTTAGTTAGGAATGTCCTAGCTTTCTGATTTTTGTATGCAAAGGGTGAGAAGGGAATCATGCAGATTGACATGATTTTATTAATTGTACCATGGGAATAAATACATAAAACGGACTTAGCCCTGGTGTAGTTACATTTAAACTTATGGGAGCTGGGGGATTTAAATGACATTCACAGAGCCAACCTATGCATTAAAGATTCACCCAGATAATGTATTTAGCCATTCCAGGGGAAGTCATAAAAGACTATGAATGTCAGGGCTTCTAAGAGACCCTGGGGAGAGGTCGCCCTAATGTCTATAGAAGTTTGGAGCTTCAAAAATTTAACCCGACAGAAGTGTGAAGTGCCGGTAACTGAATTAAAACCATTTAGCAAATGGTGAGGTATCTCAAGGCAGGTAGACTTTCTGTCGCCGAGGCAGGGGGGTTTGGTGAGGTATGCTAAGCGGGTCAAGTGAGAAATTAGCGCATGACCCTTGGCCTGCCGTGATGCCTTTTGCCCGGTTACAGAGACTACTGGCAGCCTTGCAATAGGGTAGAATTTGGCTCCCACGCCAAAGATTGGTTGCCCATTGCCCAGATAGGCTTGTGAGGGTATTATAAGCCAGTGCACGCTGTCAGAAAGGTGTTCTCTGCTTTTACATCAGGAAGGATAGCGGGCGGTACCAAGAGACGTTTTCATCATCACGACGGATTTGTACCCCGCTCAGGATTTCGTTAGATCTAGGACTTGGAAACGAATTCTGCAAGGGCAGAACGAAATTATTTAATTTGGCAAAGATATAGGAGTGGTAAGTTGCGCCCCTAGCCAAAAGACTGCGTTGCGTCTTTTGCTCTGTATTAACTCGCTCCTGGGAATTGATAGCTAAAGACTTGATGCTGTGGACTTTCGTTACAGAAGCAATTTATTTTGTTTTTGCCCAGCCCAGTAAGTGTGTACTTGTGATAATTTTGTAATTCAAGCTGTGTGTGTTCTTTATGTAAATAAATACAATTTATTTTATTTCCTGCTTTATTCAATCAAAGCATCCAGATGGTAAAGTGTTAATAATCTTGGTCTACCATGACACCCTCCAAGGTGGAGGTGCTGTCACAAGATAGAACGTCATCATCCAAGGCTCCCAGTGGCGGAGAATCAGGCCTCCGGTACGCCAGACAGGTATCCAGCACACGTAGTTCCCTTAGACACGGGGAACGGTCGCTAAACCTACATGAAAAAAATGTGTATTGTTTAAGGATAGTTGATAGGCACCCAAGCTCCCATCTATCTTCAATCATCTTGACACTAAAATCTTTTGGCTCATAACTTCCAGTAGATCGTGTGACATGTTCGTGTGTGGCTGTAGCAATTACATCTGCTCATGTGCAGCTCAGAATCTTGCTCAGTGGGTTGTGTGAGAATACTTTTAAACACTTCATGAAGTCCCACAAAGGGCAAAGTCATGCGCCATGGAGTTCAAAGAATGTCATGACATTATACTATTTGAGATTTTAGCAATACAAGTCTCACCCAAAATAAAAAGTTTTGCATTTTATATTTTCTACTCTGCAGGTATATTACCAAAAGAGTCAATAAAAGTAGAAGTACTCAAACTTTGCCATTTGCACATTGTGAGATGCTGAAATTTTTACCCAATGAAACATAATTCATAAAACATTAACAATAGAATACAATTGTATTTTATTGTCATGGGAGACCAGGTTATTTACACCTTTTTACCAGGATCACTTATTGAGCAAAACAAGGTAGAGAAATAAATTGTAGTTTATTCGGCTTACAACCGCATACACACAATGGAACACAAAATACAGACAAAAAGACACACTTACTGGGGATCTGGGGTCAAAAACTAAACTTTCCAAGGTGCTGGGAACTCTATTGGGAGAGTTTTACCCTGAAAGGGACTTAACCCGGGATCTCTTGGAACTCAAATCAGCATTAAATTCCTGACGTCACCGCTACGTTAGTTTCTGAGAACTTGGTCTTTCCTGACCACGAGTCAGCCTAAATCTCCTGGAACTAAAAACGGCATGAAATCCCAGCCGCGACCTCTACGTTCGTTTCTGTGAACTTGGGCGCAAAAGTCGGGACTTAGTCTCTGGCGGGTAGGTTTTTCAGGCTTGAAATCGAAGCTGGTTGCCTTGCTATTTCGAACAAAGCAACTTTGAAAAGCCCGCCCGCACACTTTCGGCTCTGACTCAAAGGGAACACACAATCTGATTGGCTCATAGCTGTAACGCTCGGCCTGCCCACAAGCCAGACGAGACCCCGGGACTGAGATGGAAAGGAGAAATACCACACACCTAACAGTAAACAAGGGCATGGCCGGAGTGTGGAAGTAGCGTAGTTGGTCCAGGGAACAAAAAAAAAAAGTGTACCGTACTTGCCAACTCCAGCATAGACGGGTAAAGTCCGTAAGCCAATGGTCGAGGTGTATGGAGAGCAGCGTGGTAGAGTGTCCGTAAGCCTGGATCGTGGAGTGTAGAGAGCAGCGTAGTAGAAGTCCGTAAGCCGTGTCCAAGGGATGTAGAAGACTGCAAGGTAGAGAGTCCAAAGCCAAATCCAAAGGGTACCAGAGAGCAGCGTAGTCAAAGTCCAAAGCCAAGGGTCAAAATCCAGGGAGGTTAGCAGTGAATCCAGGGACAGGAACAGGAACTGAAACACAAGAGAGCCAGGCAGAAGCAGACAGCACCAAGGTACAGAAGCTGTGCAGAGCAATGTGGTAATGGCGAGGGGAGACTATATAGTGGGCTGGGATCTATCAGAGGAAGGGGATGAGCGGAGGTGCGGCCCCAGGGAAGCCACGATAGGGGAGAATAGTCTGGGGGGCGGACCTGATGGAGCAGGGAACCGCGCGTGCCGCACCTGAGAAGGCGGGGTCAGGTTCCCGGCGCCAAGAAAGGGAAGCCTGGGTCCGCGCGCGAGTGCGGGAGCAGCCGCGGGGGAGACGCCGAGGACCGGGGCACGCCGCCAGGGGCCAGAGGCAGCGGGGAGAAAAGTTAAGGAGGCGCAGTAGCGGGAGTCCCTGCAGCGCGGCTCCTTACAGTACCTCCCCCCCTCGAGGGTCGGACTCCGGACGATCCATCCATGGTCTGAGGGGAAATTTTTTGAGGAATCGTTTGGGTAGAGCTGCAGCGTGAAGATCAGTATGCAAGACCCCATAACGATCCTGAGGTCCGTATCCTTTCCAGTGAACCAAAAACTGGAGTTTGCCCCTGGAGATGCGAGAGTCAATGATGGACTGAATTTCAAACTCCTGTTGTCCTGGTACACTGGCGGGAGGAGGCCGAAGTGAGGGATGAGCAAATCGTATGCCTTGGATAAATGGTTTCAACAGTGAGACATGGAAGACGGGTGAAATCTTCATGGAGGGAGGCAAGCGAAACTGATAAGCCACAGGATTAACGTGTCTTAGAATAGTGAAAGGGCCCAGAAACCTGGGAGACAGTTTAGGGGTTGGGGCCTTCAGTTTAATGTTTTTAGAAGAAAGCCAGACCTTGTCTCCAGGTACGAACTTGTGAGCTTCCCGACGGAGCCTATCTGCTTGTCTCTTCTGTCTAAGGACAGATACCTGTAACGCTGATTGGATCCTCCTCCAAGAGCCCTGTAAGGTGGTTACCCTATCATCTGCTGCAGGAACTCCGGACCTGGATGAATGCATGGTAAGCGGGTAGGATGAAATCCATAGTTTACAAAAAACGGTGATTCTTGAGAGGACTCATTCTTGAGAGAGTTAATTGCAAATTCCGCCCAAGGAAGTAACTCAGCCCAATTATCCTGAGAAACGGAAGAAAAACAACGCAAATACTGTTCGAGGGACTGGTTCATGCGTTCAGTCTGCCCATTCGTTTGGGGGTGATAGTCTGAGGAAAAAAGAAGGGTAATGACAACCCCTGGGAGAATGCACGGCAGAACTTCGAAACAAATTGAGTACCATGATCCGAGACAATGGACCACAGAACGCCATGAATACGGAAAATTTATTTTACAAAAATATCAGCCAAAGTACTAGATTTGGGTAGACCCTTGAGGGGAACAAAATGAGCTTGCTTGGAGAATCTGTCAACAAACACTAGAATAGTAGTCATACCATTAGAAGGGGGAAGATCCACGATGAAGTCCATAGCAATGTGACTCCAAGGACGATCCGGGACCGGAAGAGGTTGTAAAAGACCAGAAGGCTTATGACGGACAGATTTATTTTCGGCGCAGACTGGGCAAGAGGAGCTGAAAGCTCTAATGTCCTACACCCTATTGGGCCACCAAAAAGTTCGCCGAATCAGAACCGTAGTCTTCTTAAAGCCGGGATGGCCGGCAGACCTGGAGGCGTGACCCCATTCAAGAATTTTAAGATGAAAACGTGGGGGTGCGTAAAGACGTCCATTGGGAACCTGTGTTTGAGACTCCAAAATCTTTTCCATTATGTCAAAGGAGGCGGCAGAGATAAACAATTGGGGGGCAGAATACTCTCCGGGATGTCCTGAGACTTTTCCTCAGTGACGAACTGACGGGACAATGCATCAGCTTTGATATTCTTTGTCCCCGGAATATAAGAGATGACGAAGTTAAACCTTGAGAAGAACAATGCCCAACGAGCTTGGCAGGGCCCAAGACGATGAGCACCTTCAATGTAAGAAAGATTTTTGTGATCCGTCAGGATCAGAATGGGTTCCTTGGTTTCTTCCAGAAGATGCCTCCATTCTTGTAATGCCATCTTGATGGCCAACAACTCCCTATGCCCCACGTCGTAATTTCTTTCTGCTGAAGATTTTTTTTTAGAAAAAAACCCACAGGGGTGGAGTTTATCTTCGGGGGTTGTTCTTTGAGAGAGAACAGTGCCGGCTCCCACGTCGGAAGCGTCAACTTCCAAGGTAAAGGGGAGGGTGGGGACGGGATGTCGCAGAATGGGGGCCGAGATGAAGGCTTTTTTAAGAGACTCAAAGGCCTGGCTGGCCTCCAATGGCCAAGAGGAAGGGTCGGTCTCTTTTTTGGTAAGGGCCGTAATGGGTGATACCAAAGTGGAAAAACCGGCAATAAGTTTCCTATAATAATTTGCGAAGCCAAGGAAACGCTGAATCGCCTTCAAAGAGTTAGGTTGTGGCCATCCGAGTACAGAATTGAGCTTTTCCGGATCCATGGTGAACCCCTGGTCCGAAACAATGTATCCCAGGAAGGTAGTTGAGGATTGATGAAAGACACATTCTCCATCTTGGCGTAGAGCTAACGAGAGAGCACCATCTTGGTATGGAGAATGTGTTCCTCGAGGGTCTTAGAAAAAATGAGGATATCATCCAAGTAGATAATCACGAAAGAATTCAATAGATCACGAAAAACCTCATTCATAAAGTCTTGGAAGACTGCAGGGGCATTGTACAACCCAAACGGCATCACCAGGTACTCATAGTGACCACTGCGCGTGTTGAACGCGGTCTTCCATTCGTCGCCACTGCGGATGCGAATCAGGTTATATGCTCCCCGTAAATCAAGTTTAGAAAAAATCGTCGAACCTTGCAGCCTATCGAAGAGCTCAGGGATAAAAGACAAAGGGTAGCGATTTTTGATGGTAATTTTATTTAGGCCACGGAAATCAATGCACAGACGAAGCATCCCATCTTTCTTTTTGACAAAGAAGAATCCTGCTCCAGCGGGAGAGGAGGATTTCCGGATGAAGCCTCTTTGAAGGTTCTCTGTGATGTACTCGGCCATGGCCTCCGTCTCAGGCAAGGATAATGGATATGACCTGGCTTTGGGAAAAGGGGCACCCGGAATTAAGTAAATCGGGCAGTCGAAAGGGGCGATGAGGGGGAAGCTCCTCGGATAAGGTCTTACTGAAGATATCGAGGAACTCCGAATAAACGTCCGGTAGGGTGGCGTCCTGCAGGGGAATGGTTTCCAAGACGGCCAATACCGCAGCGGACGGAGGAGGCAACTCCACATGGGGTGATCTCCATTGAACGGGGAATTCGGCAGTCCAATCGATAATGGAATTGTGAAGTTGTAGCCATGGTAAGCCCAGAATGAGTTGAACCGATGGGGAATGGATGACATCAAAAGAAATGAGTTCCAAATGTCCATCCTTCATAGAAAGTTCCATGGGAAGTGTCTCTATGGAAATAAAGGCTGGTTGAAGAGGCATCCCATCGATAGCCTCCAAGCCGACCGGAAAGGCCTTCTCCCAGAGAGGAATGTTGTATTGGATAGCAAAAGCATGATTCATGAAATTCCCTCCGGATCCAGAATCGAGGAATGCCAGAGCGGTGATTTGGTCGCTGGCGTACTTAAGGAGGACAGGAAGTAAGATACGCTTGGGAAGATCCTGTGCGGGAGAGGGGAAAGAGGAAATGGTACCCAGTGAGATCCCCCCATACCTCACTGGGTGTTGGCGTTTCCCGGTCTCAAGGGACAACGCGGCAGGATGTGTCCAGGAGATCCACAATAAAAGCACAGGCCCTCGTTCCTCCGACGTAGTCGTTCTGTAGAGGAAAGTTGATGGCTGCCGAGTTGCATGGGTTCAGGAGCGTCCGATGCTGGTAAAGCAAGAGCAGGAGACCTGGAAGCAGAAGGCATAGAAACAGAAGTACGAGGACGTTGACGTTCAGCCCGCCTTTCCAGAAGTCGTTGATCCACCCTGATGCACAGAGCGATTAAGGCCTCCAATGAGGATGGCCTCTCACGAGCCGCCAATTCGTCCTTTAGCGATTCCGAAAGTCCTTGCCAGAAAGCCGCAGAAATTGCCTTATCGTTCCAGTCAGTCTCAGCTGCGATTGTCCGGAATTCCAGAGCGTATCGTGCCACAGATCTCCGACCCTGCGAAATGTGGAACAAGGAGGAAGCAGCCATATCACTACGTCCAGGGGTATCAAAGACTAAATGAAATTCTCTCTTAAAGTTAGGGAAGCTGTAAGTGAGTTCAGGTTTTGGCTCCCAGATTGGTGAAGCCCAGGACAGGGCGTCTCCGGTCAAAAGGGAAAAAACATAAGCTACTTTGGTACGATCCATGGGGAAGCGAGAAGGTGACAGTTCGAATTGTATCTTGCACTGATTTAAAAACCCACGTCATGCCAGCAGGTCACCAGCGTATTTACTAGGCGTAGGGGATACACAACTCCGAAGAACCAGTTCCTTCCCGGGAGACAGTGGGAGGAATAACGGAACTGGAGATATTAACCTGGGAAATCTGAGAGGTTAAAGTAGCAACCTGTTGGTTAAGAGCGGTAACCTGGTTGTCCAAAAAGGTAAAGTGTTTGGAGATGGTGGTTAGGGTATCTTCCACCTCAGGGGGGTCTGGGTCTGATGGGCTCTGCATAATGTAACGCTCGGCCTGCCCACAAGCCAGACGAGACCCCGGGACTGAGGTGGAAAGGAGAAATACCACACACCTAACAGTAAACGGGGGCACGGCCGGAGTGTGGAAGTAGCGTAGTTGGTCCAGGGAACAAAAATAGAAAGAGTACCGTACTTGCCAACTCCAGCGTAGAAGGGTAAAGTCCGTAAGCCAATGGTCGAGGTGTATGGAGAGCAGCGTGGTAGAGTGTCCGTAAGCCTGGTTCGTGGAGCGTAGGGAGCAGCGTAGTAGAAGTCCGTAAGCCGTGTCCAAGGGATGTAGAAGACTGCAAGGTAGAGAGTCCAAAGCCAAATCCAAAGGGTACCAGAGAACAGCGTAGTCAAAGTTCAAAGCCAAGGGTCAAAATCCAGGGAGGTCAGCAGAGAATCCAGGGACAGGAACAGGAACTGAAACACAAGAGAGTCAGGCAGAAGCAGACAGCACCAAGTTACAGAAGCTGTGCAGAGCAATGTGGCAATGGCGAGGGGAGACTATATAGTGGGCTGGGACCTATCAGAGGAAGGGAAGGAGCGGAGGTGCGGCCCCAGGGAAGCCCCGATAGGGGAGAATAGTATGGGGGTCGGACCTGGTGGAGCAGGGGCAGGGAACCTCGCCAATGCACGCGCCGCACCTGAGGCGGGGTCAAGTCCCCGGCGCCAAGAAAGGGAAGCCTGGGTACGCGCGCCCATAAGGGTGACACGCGCGACCCGGAAGTGCGGGAGCAGCCGCCGAGGACCGGGGCACACCGTCGGGGGCCAGAAGCAGCGGGGAGAAAAGGCGCTGGTAGCGGGAGTCCCCGCAGCGCGGGTCCTTACAATAGCTTCTTATAGCTTTCCCTGCTGTAGCTGAAACATAGCAGCAGAACTCAACAACCAACCAGTGCGTAGGAACTTTCTCAAGCAGTCAATCAGAGGCAAGCTGGGTAGAAAAGACGGGTTAGCGGAAAATTATAAAAAGCCAAGAGACATGCACAAACCTGTCACATCTCCCCCAATCTATCTCACTGGCACCCTCTGGGAAGGTGCCCCATGGTCTGGCAGAACAAGTGGCATCCCGGAGGACTGCCATTGATCTCCGAACCTAGTACTCCGCCTTTCCCCGGTAACCAAGTGTCGCTCACACCTCTGGGCATCCTCTGGCTGCTTTGAACTCCGATGTCCCGCAGATATTCCGGCACCTATAGGTTTGCATGGACTGCCTGTTTGGACAGGGGTTCCAAATATTGAAACATATTAAAATACACTTTAATAAAACCTGAGTCTCGGGGTACCCCTTCAGCTATGTGGGACTTTAGGTGAGGATCTTGGGGTTGAAAACTAGGGAGTCTGGGAGATACTGTATGGCCTCAGTGCAACTCACCCCGGGTACTCAAAAATAGTGCGAGTAAGCCGGGGAGAATTATAGGGCCACTGGTAACTTTGTCCCCAGACCTCCTGCAATCAAAATCACTTGCTTTTCACCCCAAAACCCCACCTAAGACTTAGACTCCCAAAGTTTGGAGTCTCTAGGGTACATGGAACAGAAAATGAAAAAATGTCTCTTTATTTCTGTCTGCCTAATTTCCCCACACACTTTCCCTTCGACTCAGTTTGGGCTCTGAGTCCCCCCAACCTTATGTATGGTTGGATCCCCACACACCCTATATTGTTTGTGGGTCACATTGACACTAGCTGGGAAACCCCCCTTAACCCAGGTATTCCCTCAGCTCAAGGGATACTCTGACTCAGGGAGAACACACAATCTGATTGGCTCACAGCTTCTTATAGTATTCTCTGCTTCATTCAAAAAATAGAAGCAGAGCGAACAGCCAATAAGCACGTGGGAACTTTAAGCATCCAATCAGAGCCAAGCTGGGTAGAAAAGCCGAGTCAACAGGAAATTTGAAATAGCAAAGGGACATGCGCAAGCCTGCCACATCTTCCCCTTGCTATCCCAATGCCACTTGCTGGACAGGCGCCCCTAGGTCTGGCAGAACAAGTGGCATTCCGGAGGACTGCCATTAACCTCCAGACCTAGTACTCCGCCTTTCCCCGCTAACAAAATGCTGTTCGCACCCCTGGGCATCCTCTGGCTGCTTTGAACTCCAAAGCGCAGCAGTCATACCGGCGCCTATGGGTTTGCCCTTGCTGCCTTTTTGGACATTGGTTCCGAATGTAAAACACACTGAAATACACTTTAATAAACTCTGAGTTTCTGGGTACAGGGAACAGAAAAGGGGAAAATGTGCTTCTTTATTTTTGTTTACATGATGTCCCCCACTGCTTTCCCTTTGACTCAGGTTGGACTCTCCCCCTACCTCCTGTATGGTTGGGTAACCACAAACCATATACTGTTTCTGGGTCACCATGGCAATAGCTGGGGAACCGCCCTTAGACTAGGGGCAAAGAATGAACCAGCGACCCAAATTGATTGCTAACAGAGGGCTTAACCAAAGCAGACCTCCTCCACAGGTTGTTGCGGCACGAAGCCACGGGGCCTGTAGATGATTGGCAGCGTGGCCAGTCCCATGGCAGTTCTGGGGGCCCGTACCCTCAGTTAAAAGTGAGTCCAGTGACGTCGAAGTGGCCCAGGGACCCTCAGAGTCATGCTGGCTATTTTTGGGTTAAAGTCTACAGCGAAGGAAAACCTGGTTGCCTTGCAATGTGCGAGTGTCAGCCTGCCCAAGGCTAAAAGTCAATGTCCCCGCAGCGAGATCGTGTAGCGAGAGCGATAGGTACTCTAGGGCCAGCGTGTCCCCATGCCTCACCTATAACAGTTTCCCCACGTTTAACAAGGATAAGGAGGACATTGACAGCTATATCAGGTCACTTAAGAAGCTCTGCCACCTTCAACATCTAACTGCAGTCAATTGGGTAAAATTGGGTTTCCCCCAGCTAAGCAATAAAGCACGCGAGTCGTCGTGGGAGATTGAGATGGAAGAGGCCGGTGACTATTAAGTGGTCAATAGAGTCCTATCCCGATATGCCATCACACCGGAGACCTACAGTACCCAGTTTCGGCCACTGAATTGTTACCCCCACAATACTCATTACTCCTGTCAAGTTGGTCTCCCGATTTTCCAACTAGCTAAGGTGCTGGTTAGCCAGCAGCGAAACAGTCACCTTCAAGGAGCTCCAGGACATCTTTGTAAAAGAAAAGTTCCTGCTCCGCTGCATGCCGGAGATCCGAGAATGGGTAGTAGAACAGAGATGGCTGACTAGTTCCTGGCAGCGGGATCCCATCTCCACCGCCGATCTCAGCTGTGGTGTCCCGAGTCCGGGTCCACCAACTGCCCCGCAACCTCAGCTGAGAGAGTTTTTGCATGAGCACAAGTGCTTACTGCGTGGCTGACCAGGGCATATGCAGGTTGATTGCCCTTCTGCAGCCCGAGCCACTAACCCAAGTCTGGGACAACGTCCCAACACCCCCGCCAGATTGTCTACGTAGAGGTGTTGCAAGCTGGAGACTGGCAACAGGCAATCTAAACTGGGCTAAAGCTTCTGAATCCTGTTGAGTCCAGCAGTTGGATTTCAGAGGGAGCACAGCTGAATCTGATGAAGTGGATTTTCCTGAATACAATAAACAGCCAAGACTACATCTTTCTGCTTGTTTTTATCTGGTATCTTGTAAGTGAGATTCTTTAGCAAGATTTGACTGTGCAATATACGGAGTACACTATGGTTTGTTTCTCTTTTTGTCTCTCCTATGCGCTTTAGGTCCAATCCCTCCCACCCCCTCCCCTTTGTTCTACACAAACTGACTTTTTCTCTGGGTGAGTCTTTTGGGCCAGCTGCAGGGAGAACGTAGGTATATTTTTCTAGCTTTGTGTCTCTTTTGTTAATCAGCTGCGCAGTTCAGTTTTCTCTCAAATCTAAACTGTGCAGCGCCATAATTTCCCCAGAGTCAGCGCACCCATTCCGGACATCGTACACACCATTCCGGACTCCAGCTCCCTCATGAGTAAACCGTTGCTACCATCGAAGACGTCACACCCGAGAACCTGATGATCCATCTCCGCCCAGTGACAGTAGACACAATGCTAGCAGCTGGTTTACTCGACACCGGATCAGCTACTGCTTTGGTGTGTCCCATCTTGGTCACATCAAAACTGATTTTTCCAGATCAGCAGCAGTATGTGCGCATGGCTGACAAGAGTCCTACGCTCCATCCCTGTGACCCATGCCTTCCTTTATTAGGGAGCAATGTGCAGCTCTTCTGTGATTTTGAATATGGTCACATCGGGCTGGTCGGAACGCCACCCATCAAGAGGCTCCGGCAATTCTCCAGAGGGTACCCTTAACAAACTCTCTCGGATCCTTGGAGCCAACTGTAACTTGCAACAGATGGCTAACTTCAGGTTGCACATAAAGCCTAGGTGATCAGCCATCTTGTGGCTTAAAGCTGCAGTTCAGTCTTTTTTTTTTTTTTAATTAATTTTTTTACTTCAATAGTTGTATGTGGGCAATCTCTAATTACCTAAAGAACTGCATAGCTGCCGGTCAATTTGTTCTCCGTCTATTGATCGGCAAAGTTTAAATATGGGGAATGTAAATGGTTGCTATAGCAACAAGCATGCTTGTTAAAATAGAATACAAGAAAATTGGTCTTTCAAAGATGTTTTTTTTTAAAACAGAAAATGCTAAAAGTATTTTTTCTTACTACAGAACTGATTTATTACAAAAAACACACATGCAGGATATTGACTGAACTGCAGCTTTAAGATGGCTACTAAGGCCTAGGTATTGTCGCCATCGTGACGGTTAGGGGCAACTAGTGGGCATAACCTTTAATGTACTGTGCCAGGCTGGCCCTACTGTCACACTCCCTATCATCTGGAAATCAAAATGGTTGTCTAGCTATCCAGGCCAATAGGAGGCTGCAAGGTATGAGGTTGTGGTTTCAAATTTGATGACTGTGGTAGCCTTTTAAAATCCAGGATGTAAAGCGGCAGTTCAGCTGCGGAAAACTCCCACATTCAATTTCTCTTAAAAAAACAAGATATATAGCGAAGAGAAAAAGTTTGTGAACCCCAATGGTAATTAAGGAAATTCCGTAGTTTTTCCATTATAACCTTCTTGAATCAAAACCAGTCTTTTCTTAAAATATCCAATAGGGTTTATATTAACCCATTTCATGTGCTTTGAAACAAAATGATGTACGAATTAGACAAACTAAGAGTCAGGCTATGTGAAAAAGTAAGTAAAACCCTGGTTAAATCAGCTAAATAAAAGGGGATAATTACAAGTGGGTGTTTAAATAATTAGATAAATCTGCAGGTGAGTTTAGGAGGCCCCACTCTATATAAAGATCAGAAACTTTGCGAGTTTGGTCTTCACTATACAGGTGTGTAGAAACACGTCATGCCACGTTCAAAAGAAATCTCTGAGGAACCTCAGAAAAGTGGTTATTGATGCTCATCAGTCTAGAAAGGGTTACACAACTATTCTGAAGGCTTTGGGGCTCCACCAATCCACTGTCAGACAAATGGAGAAAGTTCAAGACCACTGTCACTCTACCCAGGAGCGGTCTTTCAACCAAAATCTCTCCAAGGGCAAATCATCCAGGAAGTCACAAAGAACCCAAGAGTAATATGCAAGGATCTGCAGGCCACTCTAGCCTTGGCTAATGCGAGTGTTTATTACTCAACTATCAGAAAAAAGACTGAAGAAAGGGGTTCATGGAAGATAGCCAAGAGGAAACCACTGCGTTCTAAACAAGAACATTGTTGTTCGTCTGAAGTTCGCCAAAGAGCACATAGATGATCCACAAGACTTCTGGAACAATGTTCTTTGGACAGACGAGTCAAAGGTAGAACTTTTAGGCCACAATGAGAAACATCATGTTTGTTTTCTGCCAAACACTGCGTTTGAACAGAACAACCTCATCCCAACCTTCATGCATGTTGTTGGGAGTGTGATGGTTTGGGACTGCTTTGCTGCCTCAGGACCTGGACGGCGTACCATCATTGACACAACCATGAATTCTACATTGTAATCAGAAGATTCTAGAGGGGAACGTCAGGTCATCCGTCCGTTAGCTGAAGCTGAAGCAAAAGTGGGTCGTGCAGAAGTTCAATAATACTAAACATACAAGAACATCTACCAAAGAATGGCTGCAGAAGAAGAAATTCGTATTTTAGAATAGCGTATTCAACGTCCAGACCTAAACCCCATCAAAATGTTATGGTATGACCTGAAGCTGAGCTATCTGTGTAACGAAGCCTTCAAATGTTACTGAGTTGAAGCAGTTCTGTACGAAGGAATGGGCCAAAATTCCTCAAAACCGATGTGAGAGACAGATCAGCAGTTGCAAGAAAAGCTTAGTTGAAGTTCTTGCTGCTCAAGGGGTACTGACTCTAAAGGATCACATACTTTTCACACATGGATTAAGGTCCAATAACATTTTAGGTTTGAAATCCGTGAAAAACTTAAGTGCGTCACAAACTTGTTCGTGTGTGTGTGTGTGTGTGTGTGTGTATATAAATGTATATGTACAAAATGGGCTAGAATGCAGCTTTAAGCATATTATTTAATAATACATGGGATTTGAATAAATTAGCTGTAAGGAGCTACTGTGTATGTATGACAAAAAGCAAATACACAGATTTGACGTTCAGAAAGTTTATGTTCCTCAGGGAAAATGCAGTTTGTTAATGATGGAGATAGCAGCATTTATTTTTTTAACAGGTTGTATGAATGTTTCAAAAGGTAATTGCTGGATCTTTAGGCAACATAAATTAAGCCCTAACCATCCTGTCCTGCAGACGGCTTTTCTATCTTCTAATCCCCTCCAATGTGTATTCCCATAAAACTAATCTCACTTGTAAACAAGCTTTTCACTTCAGATCAAAGATAAATCATAGCGAGGAAAAGTGACAAACATTTTGAAATAATCGCCCTTCTTTCTACAAATTGGACCCAAGCAGTGGAAGCAGCGTATCTGTTCCATGGCAAGCTGATCCCTTCAAGAGGGAGGGGATGAGAGGAAAAAAAAAACAAAAAAAAGGCATTTGACATGACAGTCACGCTGGATTTCATCCTGTAATCTTACATTTTTAGCCCATCAGCACTGTAAAAGACTTCAAAGGAAGCCACATATCAAGAGGGGGATGTTACAGCCTAACAGCAGACAACATTCCCTGCGTTTATCAAGAGAAAAACGTCACAGTTTAATACTGAAGTGGCATAGTACAAGGACAAGCAGTTTGAAACCGATATATCCCCTACACTTAGCAATAGAGAGAAAGCATTGAGGCTTTTTTCAGAGATCACACTACGGGCATCATAAAGCACAAATAGTCGTTTGATGCTAGGGGCAGCTTTTAGCGCAGCTCTGCAACACAGGATCTGTAATTTTTTGCCTTTACATTTATAATTTAGGAAATATCCAATAGTCAGAATGGTATAATGGCAAAATCTGTTCTCCTTTTGCTGGGGGCACAATTATTCAGAGGAAAACATGCAAGTGATGCATCAATAGGGGCGATAGAGAAGTACTGTAATACAGTTTGTGTTGTGCCGTTTCGAAAACTGAAATCCCACTTATGAAGGTAATTTTGTACTTTATGAATAACCTTTTGCCCTTCAATTCTTCATTGTGAAACTATTGGTTTCCTATTATGGAGAAATACGGGCATCCAAACTTTTTTGCTTTCCCAGCCTGTTTGTGAGTGTTTAAGAACAGTTTCATAAATCAGCCCTAAAAATTGCACTTTCGGAATTTCTGCAGTACTCTTTGCTCAGTTGTATATCAGCAACAAACAAAAACAAAGTATTATATATACTGTCATATTTCTTACCATGCTTTCCAAGGTTAGCCTGTCTAGCCTAAAAGCATTGCTATTAAACGTGTCCTAAATTCTGAAACCATACTAAAAAAAAGTTCCAGATGGTATTACATGGCTAAATAGTTCAATATTATTGTACATTTAATACATGGGGATAAGTGGGGAGGCACATTCGAATTTAATTCTTTCCAAATATATGATCAATACTACTCCGTCGTGTGTTCCCCCCCCCCCCATCCCCGCAACGTATATTTTGAACATCATTTTAAATCGTGTGGTGCCCTTGAACTGCCAATGTCCTAATAAAACATGCACCATGAAATTGAATGTGCTATATCCTTTATATATGGTAAATGCACTGAAATACATGCATTTGTTTTAAACAATCACTCGCACACAGAACTCTTTGGAACAAACTGTAAATAAACCCAGATAACTGTGGGGTACACGTTTAGGATTAGTTACCTTGTTAAAAATTCAACAACAGCATCCCCTAAAAACTCCAGACGCTCGTTGTGGTTGATCCTACAAAAAAAACAAGCTCAGTCAGGCTTCTCTGTAGCACACAAAAAAGGGAATACAGTGACATGCTCACTTCTGAATCTCCCCTGTATACTGGAATCAACATTTTAAATACTTCACTTTCCTATAAAGTACTGAACCATGTGGAAATAAAGAAAACATAAAATAATGCTGGGATGCTGACAGGAGCACTCAATATGGTTTCACTTAAAGTACTTTTCATAGGTCAGCTACTGGACACAAAGAGAAGGTCACATTGATTGTCAGGCTTTAGGCATGAGGGAGCTGGAAATTAGTGCAGTTCACAGCCTTCTTTATGGATCCATTGTAAGAATATTAAGCATGGGATAACAGCAGAAGAGTGCACTCAAAATATTTACCTAAAAAAAACCTAAATGCCCTAAAAGAAATCCAAAAAGGAAGCAAAAGATGTTCACAGAACAAGGAATAATATGCATATACACATTTGTGTATTTATTTTTTCACTATTCTGTGATCATCTTTGTTTCCTTTCTTTTGTGATATTATCCCTGCCCCCCAAGATGTTTGTTAAGTGGAGAACTTCACATTTTGCATCCTTCTATTTTTATTTATTTTGGGGCATTTATTTACCCCCTCCCCGTCCCCCTGCTTAAAGAAAAAATGCTCCATACTCTCTCACTTTCAGAGAATTACATCTGTTGATTTACAAAGCTGCAGAAACACCCGAGTTACAGGCTCTAGCCATTCCAAGAGGCCCTCCCCAATTATTTCATTGGTAAATCGGGAAAAGGCAGATAAGATGTGTATCCAGCCTTTCTATAGTCTGTAATCATCTATGCTAGCAGAGTGCCAAGCTTCTGTAAGCAATCAAGGCACTCGCTGACCTCTCGCACAAATATAAGGGCGAGTTAGTTTTTACTAACTTGAGAATACAACCGGCATTCAACCTTCTTCATTAAAGATGAGGTCATTAATCTGTGTGCACCGTTCAACAAAAGTTGTTTGTCAAAAGTCATGTTAAGGTAAGTTTTTAAGGGGGGAGGGAAAAAAAAAAAGTAGCATATAGTACCATTGTTGAGCCTTCCCCCATATATACAGATTGTTCATTTCATAATTACTGTACAATCAAACCAAGATACAGCATGTTCTCCATTTGGGTTGTCTTCCTATTTGTATTCATTACCATGTTCATAAGAGAAACATAGCAACTTTTCAAATTCAGCCACTCCAAACTACTTGTAAAAAATATATTATAATGGAATCTTTCTTACCTGGAAGGGCTTGGATCATCTTGCCCCAGACGAGACATAATATTTATCAGAGTATTTATGCCTGTTTCCACGCAAAATAAAAAGAATAAATTAACCAGTTATAAATTGGCGAGCAGTAAAGTTCATCGAGAAACACATGAAAAATGTCTTAAATCGATTGTGTTAGGAGCCTACACTCATAAAAATATAAGAGCATTTTCAAATCATGGCCTTGTAAAAACTAGATGGGCTGAGATTTATGGCTCAACTCTGCTCCTTTACTAGTGTTAACATGAAGAGCAATTATATCTGCTTCACCCAATCATATAATACAAAGCTCTTCAAAAATGTAGAACTTCTAGTACTTGGTTACAAATTCATTTGGACAAGTGCAACAAAGTAGTCATAATTACTGCTAGTCCAGATTCTCCACAAATTATTATTGAATCGATGCACTCGCTTCCTTTTTTTTACGATACCTGTTCGGCAATAAAAGGGAAATATGGGAACATTCATGGTAAATAAAAATATCAAGGCTAAAAAAAAAAATAGCGGGTATAAACTCGTACTAAAAAAATATATTCCTTGGAGATGCAGGAGGAAAAAGCAAACTTATGTACCAAAATGTTACATGCAATGTAAAAGTTGAGACTGTCATTTTCTTAAAGTAACTCATTTTGGAGAGGTTACCATTGTGATAAAAGGCACACCGCTATGGATGATCAAAAGGGAAGTCCAGGATTTTACCGTGCAATGTTTTTACCTTGTGATCACCGTTTTTTCCTGAAATTAATTTAATAACGTACCCTTTTTCCGCATGTGTACATGGTGAACTTTTCGGTCTCCATATTTCGGCTGCCTTATTCCGCAATTGGAAAGAGAGTTTCGCGCGTGGTCAGGATTCATCCCAAAATTTAAGTGGTGGCTTGGATGAGTCATTGCAAGCTAAAAAAAAAAAAAAAAAAGAAGGTGGGTTAATTGTTGGGTCAGAAAGCACAACCATTGGATACATTTCTGCGATTATTACAATCTTAGCGAAGTGCACGGAAAAAACTGACCTCCCCAAAAGTGGAGCAAATGTGTACAGTTATATTGATATATACCCAGTACTCAAAAAGCTGACAGAGCAAACAATATGTAAGAAAATCATGTTATATTGCAAGTCATACAAAAACTGGTTACAAGATATTCACAAGTAGAAATAAGCAAACTCCACACTTCAATTACCTCACTGTACTAAATAGCCATTAGGTATAATGTGCATTTCTTCTATAGAGGTAATAGGACACCATAAAGATCCCGATGAGGATATACAATCTCAAACATATACCATTAAAAGAATAACTAAATTCCTTATGTAAAGATAAATACTGAACCACATATACCAGCACTCAAAAGTGGGAAATATGTAGTGTCAAATATCACACAGGTGCACATGGGAAGAATTGAAAGAAGCATAATACAAAAAAAAGCACAGGCACTAGGTGTGATATAACGGGGTGCAGGAACTAAGTGTGCCTTCTAGGCATAGATTGAGAAATACAATAATAGGTGTCAGGTCTATAAAGGAACATCTTACTATTAAGATAACACTGTGTTATCAAGAAACACTCAAATACCTAAACAAAAAAAGGTTTCAAGAACAAAAATACCTGGTACAGAGGAGCAAACGTTTGAGACCTATCGGCTCTTCTTCTGGCTCATTCCCACAAATGTCAAACTGTGGTACGTCCACATCCAGCAGATGCTGATACCACAAGAAAACAGCAAGTTTTATCACAAACTTAGGCCGAGCTTATAGTGGCAGCGTTGCTACGTGTCAAGCTTGCGTGCACAAGCACATCAGGCACTATTCAGTACTTGGCTATAGTAGTTAGCCAAGTGCCTGCTGGCGACGTAGTGTGTTGACGCGAAAATGTTTTGAGAAGATAATAAATTGTCTTCTCAGGCGACTGACGCGTGACGTCAGCTAGTTCAGCCAATGAGGGCGAATCAGCTTCGTGAAGCATCAGTCACCCCCCCCCCCCCCTGAATTGCCTCCTTAATCTCCTGCAGCCAAGTGCACAGATCGCTGGGGCTGCAGGAGTGTGCGTGGTAGCAGGTAGTATAAGCTCTGCATTAGTTTTTTTTTGCATTTTTGATTCTACTTTGTAATAACTTGTCAAACATCAGGGAAGTACCAAAGTATTTTTATTTGAATAGTTAAGGTTTGGAATTTGATATCCTCATCAGGATATATATGGGGTCCTATTACCCTTAAAGAAGAAATGCACGTTACACTGAATGACTATCGAGTACATTGACATTATTCATGTGTGGGGTTTGCTAACTTGTACTTGTGAATATCCTGTAACCAGTTGTTGTATGACTTACAATAGAACATCATTTTCTTACATATTGTTTGCCCACTGTCCTCTTTTGAGTGCTAGGTATATATCAATACAACCGACATAAAAAGACATTCATTCCACTTTACAAAATAGTCACTACCAAAAG